>NC_034613.1:105625104-105634894 GCF_900095145.1 Mus pahari | reverse complement strand
TGTGTGTGTGTGTGTGTGTGTGTGTGTGTGTGTGTGTATGTGTGTGTGGGTGTGTGGCAAAGGGAAGGAGAAATATTCAGACAGAAATGACCAAAGATATTTGAGTAAACTTTTGAATGTTGAATGGAAGTTAAACCTGTTGAGACAGGAGATGGAAATAGAACTGCAACCAAGGCTTGGCAAAATCCCCAAGAAATAAATGATTATGAAAAGTTCAAGCACTAGCTCATGGACTAAGTGTCTTAAGTACCAACAGGTATGTATAAAGACAGAGCAAAATAACAGATGGGTCATTTAAGGTCATAATAAACCAAATTTAAGATTTTTATCTGTGTTGTTCTACCAGGTGAAAGTTACTAAAGCTTTTAAGTTTCAAACTTTCACTTTGGGTATCATGTGGGGAACATATTTGAATAGAAATATATGGGCAAAAGACAACATTTTAGAATGAATTTTGGACTAGGGTATTGAAAATTTAAAAAAATACTGATTCTAGATCATTTTGAAGGGTAAAATAACAATGAAAATTGGGAATGAGATGCTATGGACTCATCAGGGTGTCCCAGCCTCTATATTAGGGATTTAGTTCACATGAGTAGGTGAGAATATCACTGTAACTGTACACATATGACATTTCCCCCTTCCCTGATAAGGTCTTACACATGCACTGATACACAAAAACTGTTCTACTAGCAAACTTCAACAAAAGTTGTGCAGAGTTTTTAGGTCTTTGGTTATATGAGGTGAGGATCTGTCACTAACCAAAAGTTACATTAAGAATTATAGAACTTAACCTGAGACTCACCTTGTGACACACTGAATGATTTTTGACAGGAGTAGTACATATATGACCCTTTGAAGGCTGACTATAATACTGTACTTTGGTTGTAGACAGGCTTGAGCAATACTGTAAAGGGTATCAACTTGTCATTACTGAAAAATTTGGCAGCTATTCTGTATTTCAGAATATGTTATGTATGAGCTATCTTCCAGTGGTCATTTAAGAACATTCATCAATCTGTACGTAGGAGAAGTTATATGACCCGGAAATGGTTACTTATTTGAGAGTAGACTGGCCAGAGACCATAGCTAGGAATTATGAAAGATAACAAATCCAAATATAAGTAACTGCAGGTTAATGTATTGAGCTAAGAAAGTTCTTTACTGACTGAAGGCTTACTTCCTGCTTTATCACAACAGGGATTACCACCAAGGAATAAAAATAATTTGTTAAGTGGAGAAAGCAAGTTGGCTTTGATGATCACATAACAAATCAATGTCTACATTAAATGATTCCTTGCCTGGAAAAGGCTTTAGCCATGCATCAACCTTACAAATCTATCTATTTTGTAACAGAAAATAGGAGGTTTTACTCCACTATGACCCTTGTTTTAAGGATTTTTATCCTTTGTCTTAAGTGGAATCCTCACAAGTGGAATGATCATTAGGTACCTGAAAATTCCATCTGCTATGTGCTTTCTTCCCCTCTTTATACAACCTGATAACTTTCAGACTGACACTGAAACAAGACAGGCATCCAGGATTACCTAATGCCAGCCAGCCTCACCAATTGCGAACGTAAGTCAAAAGGTTGAGTCATACTGGGAAATCCATTCATCTGTTTCAAAACCAGATATTTGCAATTCATATCAGGGCTAGAAATTCAAGTTTCAGAACATCATTTGAAACTCTTATTATTCAAAATCAATAGGAATTTTGATAATCAGCCTTGTACAGTTTACTAGCTTAACCATGGTACTCAGGTGTTTACAAAACATGACAGACTAGCAATTGCTTAGATTTACCTGGATCCATGCAGAATAATAAGAATGAAATGCAACTTACAAGTATGCACTAGTTAGGTCACTGAATGAGTTGCTTCCTTTAGCATGTAACTTGCTACCTGAAAAGTTATAGAACCTATAGCAGATGACAGAATGAAAACTTTCAATGAAAGACATTGAATTTGAGAAGTATGATTCTTGGGTTAAATGAACCACTTTTTTTTTTCATTTATTGTAATGTCTATATGAATCACCTTTGAAATTTAATCTTTAACATTATTTAAACAGAGAAATGTATCATTGGCTGAAAAGAATGTTGAATTGTTTCCTTCATGGAAGTATGGTAGGTGAGCCCATTCAGATTTCTACAACTAACTTATCTATTCAGGTAATGTGTTTACTTTTAGGAAATAAATGTTGCTTAGGTTCCTTCCAAAGTAAATATGTATATGTATATGTATATGTATATGTATATGTATATGTATATGTATATGTATATGTATATGTATATCTCTATTTCTATCTCTGTCTATCTATCTATCTATCTATCTATCTATCTATCTATCTATCTATCTACCTTTGCAAGAAATACTGGGGTTTCTTCACCATACCATGTTTGTCACAGTTTTATTTTTCCTTTTAAGGAATGCTGAAAATGTAACATTATTTTACTCTCATGTTGTTCTAAGCACCTTCAAATCCTAGGGTATAGGTATCTGTCCCTAATTTACAATTCATTTTGTGCTGATTTTAATTATCTAACTTCAATAGTTCAATGTAATATCTACCCATATAGCAATTTTCTCTGAAAGAACTGTAGAACAAAGAAGACAAGTAAAACACACTTATTTTACTATCAAATATCTAACTGTGACAGAGTTTTGCCTGAAGGTTTGCCCTGTAGGGTGTTGGGAGTTGATAGATATCATTATACCTTTGAATCAAATTATTTTCTTCAAATAGAACTTTTTAAAAATCCCCTTTAGATAATAAATTGGAATTTTTTTCTGAATTACCTTGTCATCAATGAAGATAGTGCTCTTAGAATATACTTTGATTGCTGCATTGAAAAGTTGCTTTAGTATGATATCAATGTACCTTCACTCTGAATAGTCTAACTACTTGTCATAACTTTCCATGGGAATTAACAACTTTGGTACCTAATAATCAAGACAAAGCCACCATTTATTTTATTCTCTTTCATAAATTGATTTTCACTATACAGGAAAGCTACTGAGTAACTCCAGTATCACATCAGTATAGCTCATCCGTTTCTGTTCTACAACATCATCAGTCTTATTAAATCCTGAGTTACAATGCAGGCATTTTGATAGTTGCAAGGCAAATAGAAAGAAACAAGTCACCACAGAAAAAAAGTTTCAAGGCATAAAGGCCTGGTATATTATATTACAAAAACACTGTTAAGTAGTAATCAGAATCACTTTTCATTTTGTAAAGACTTCATAAAATTTGAAAAACCCTTGCAAGTAATTAAAGTGAGACTGGGCTTACATCTTGATAAAAAATAATTACCTATTTAGAACACTTAGAAAAAAATTAGATAGTAATAGATCCACTATAAATTTATTTAATTATTGGTAGGTAGTTAATATTTAATAGAAATTTCAGCATTAACCAGTGTGCTAGACTATAATTTTATTTTATTTTCTTCTTTTTCACAATTATATATTTATTTGTGCAAGTTAAATATATAATTTCTTAATTATATATTTAACTTTGTTAAACTCAAAGTATCATTTCTTCACATGGGAGAAATCTGGAATAGAAATTGTGCTTCTAACGGTTTATCTTTGCCACACACATTTATCAGTGTGTCTTTCATCATACATATTAGAAAGCTTAGAGTCAATGCTGTTTTCTATTTTTACATATTGTAAATGGGTTTATGGTAATTTTTTTCATCAAAACACAGCACTCTTAACTTTCTTGTCATTGTTTTCTGTACTTCTTTACCTAATGTTCACACTTACCTTCACTTTTACTCGGTTACAGAATATTTAGGAACTTCTGATTTGCCTTATGTTTTTGGAAATGAGAAAAAGAGGGGGGGTGGAGTAAAGATAAGAAAATGAGAAGAAAATGCTTTTCTAATGACCATATTTTATCTCCTTTATCTTCAGGTTAAATCCAAATTTCTAGAGAAAGATGTGATGACAATTTCAATGAAAAATGAATAATCAATCACACATGACTATGAGGATCAGGGTCAATGATGTCCAACCTAACATTAACATACCAATTTGGTGTTAGCTCCTGAAGCAGAAAATAATAAGCTCTTGGAAAATACTTCTCCCACTAGATTTAGAATCAACTCTCCTCTTTCCTCTACTCTTTCACTGTAACTGTGTTGTGTATTTCATTATTCAAACTCATCAACTAACTGGCACTGTTTTATCTGACTCAGATGAAATGGCAGAAAAGAACAAAATAGGTTCTCTTACAAGATGGGTTGCTTAAAAGTAAGCTGTTAGAACAATATGATCTTGTTTATATTATCTTCCACTCATTGTTCTTCCTTTCCCTGGGTTTTATGTATGGTGATTACTCTCCTTAAAATACACTAATTTCTTACCCAACAGATCAGTAAACTAGTAATTTTTCTAGACTCAGCTCAAATTATCCTTTCCCAGGGAGACTTTTTGAACCAACTCCAGGCTGCTTGGATGCTTGCCTAAGTACTGCCATAAGATCTTTTACCTACCTACCCCTTGGCACACATAGAATCTATTTATACATGTTCTTCTTCAATCGATTCTGTGCAACATTAGGGAACAAACATCTCTTCTTTATTCATTGCTGTCGATAGCACCTTTCTTTGTATCTTTTTGCAAGATGCATCTAAATCAAATGAGTTGAAGGAGTGTTTGAAAATATTGTTCAGCAGATTAAATGACCAGAGCTGCAGATGATCTGAATGCATTGAGAAAATGGTACTTTTAAACAATATTTTGATTTGACTGGTTTTGAAATGGACATAGCAATAATGTCATCTCTTTAAATTTATATGTCTATATGTCTAACTTAGTGACTGTGCAGTTGGAAAATTGCTATGATGCACCTCAGTTATTAGGTAAGCTTACAAGGGCATTCTTATGTAGGTGGCAGCTGTCCTACAGAGTACCTGGTTTTGGATTGTGTTCACTAAGCCCCAAATCACTAGGTAATTTTCCCTCCAGTAACTACGTATATTGAAAATCCCCCTGTAATTGTTTTTAACCCTGCAGAGGCAGTTAAACTCTTCAGTGGGTAAGGACACAACCCAATTATAGCAAGAACTGCTAAATCTTCTAGATAAGATCAGTAATGCTGGTACTAAGGCACTGGATGCCTGGATTCGGAACTGCATTTTTAAAGAATTTTTTTATTTTCTCCATACTATGTTATAAGATCCATTTCTGAAATGCAAATGTCATGAAATGCCCTGATGTGCCAAGTCATTAAATATCAGTATGTTTTTAATGGGAATCTAAAATTCTAAATTTATTATGAAATGGGCTAATCGAAATCCTCATTATTTTAAAATTAGCTCAAATAGGTTAGGTGTCAGAGTGCCTCTCCTTTGTGAATATCTGAAAATACTTGTCATTTAATATAGTCGGTCACATAACTGTACACTTAGATAATAATTTTTCCTGAAGGTGTGGTAAAGCAAATTATTACACAGGAGTGGGGTTAATGAAATTGTCTGCCAGTAAAGAAAATAATCTACAGGACAGAAAAGTTGATTAGCAGTTTTGTGCCCTGAATCAGACCTTGTTACAGGTAGGGAGTCTACTCAATGTGTTTAAGTGGAAACTGTTGACTTGAATTAAGCAATGCTACATACCTAATGCTTCTGTGGTGATAAGATAATTAATACTTTTCTCTCAAATTGTGTAATTACCACTGTAAAACTGTACTGATATTGAAAGATTTTCTTTTGGGTCCTGTCATAATCTATTTTGTAAGCAAACAGTGATGACTTTTAGATATAGTTATGAATGTACCAACAAATATATGCTCCCAAACATAGTACCAACTATTTATGTAATCTGTAAAACTCAAAACCTTAGTATAAAAAGCTGTGATTCTGTAGACAGTAAGCATCTGGGTATTTAAGTGCTTACATGAAGTTTTGGGGTATTCTATTTACCCTTTCTCTCCCTTAATTTGAAACTAAAAGAAGTAATTTTATTAGATATTTTCTTTATTTACATTTTAAATGTTATCCTCTTTCCAGTTTCCCCTCCCTCTGAAAACCCCCTATCCCATCCTCCCTCCCCCTGCTTATCAACCCACCCATTCCTGCTTCCCTGTCCTGGCATTTCCCTACAATGGGACATCAAACCTTCTTGGGACCAAGGGCCTCTCCTCCCATTGA
Organism: Mus pahari; assembly: GCF_900095145.1. NCBI lineage: Eukaryota > Metazoa > Chordata > Mammalia > Rodentia > Muridae > Mus > Mus pahari. Next base: position 105,628,729 of record NC_034613.1, on the reverse strand, counting down.
TGTCAGCTCCATAAGAGGTGTTTTTGTTTTTGTTTTTGTTTTTTAGCACAATACTCTTTGGTATTATTAAGTTCTTCTACAGTGATTAGTAAGCTCTTTTATAGTGGTACTACTATTAGGTCCTTTTCTGATAGTCAAAACTGCAGTGAGAACTCTGCCAGTCTCCCTAATGTCACCAGTTAATTGCTCCTAGATGGTAACCAGACTTTCTTCTACTCAGAGTACATTCTAAGAGGTTGCAAAACAATTGACCAAAGGTTATATAAAGGGAACTAATGATTTGTTATAGGTGCTAGGACAGAAGACAAAATATTGACTGGGTTTATCTATACAAAACTTCACTAATAAATTAGTTTGGGTTTTAAACCTTCAGTGAAACTATGGAACTGAGACAGGTGATTAATGTTTAGCTAGATAACTACTCCTAATGGCTATATATGTAAACATTCTCTGTTGTAAACGTCTATTTCAATTTATGATTTGATTTTCTGTGAACTTTTGATGAACTTTTTAACATGTGATCATGTATTCTGAAAGATGTCTAAGGGTTAAGGACAAAGAGAAGAGTCAGAACTGAGGGACTGAGGTGAAAGGAGCAGAGGAGAGAATAACTAAGCTGATAGAGGAACTGAGTTGAGGAGATGTTTTTAGACAGAACACTTTTTAGACAGAATGGAACTCAAGAAGAGCTTAGAAGTATAGGTATAACTTTCAGAGAAAATGCACTGAGAGTAAGAGCATTACTGTGACATCAGAGCAGGAGGAGAGAACAAGCATAGAAGGAGAATGCAGAGTGGAATAACTTAGAAACTATAGGTAACATAAAATACTAAGAGAGCAATGTGCAGAATGCAGAGCGAAAGGGGAAAAAAGAAGACACCGCAGAAAGCAGAAGGAGCAGGCAGGCTTCTCCTTATCGTGGGACAAAACAGGTCCCATGGTAAGGACAAGGCAGGCTTAGTCTTATTAAAAGGAACAAAGTTTTTTTTTTCTTACAAACAAGGGTTTAATTAAAAGGGCAGAAGCCTTTTCTTTCTCTATGTAATAAAGATTGGAGCTCATTTTTCACCCAGAATGAGTGAGTTCTTTCTGCACTGGTACTTGGTCTTTTGTTCCATATGCATATGTAAGTATGGATATGTGTGGTGTGTAAGTATGTAATTGTGAGAATTCAAGCAAGCTGGGTCCAATTTGGTTTGAATGGAAATGTTTAAATGAATAAATGAGCATGCATGAATCTGTATATGAATGTATGTGTGCTTATGCATATTCGCTTATGTAAAAGTTTTCCTTCTGCAAGTGTTATTCTCTTCTCCTGGTTCAATAGAAGTTTATTGCCACAAACTTCCCTCTAGCCCAACAAGCAAGAGGAATCTGGACAATGGGGAAAAGGCTCTAGCAATTAATTTTTTACTTAATTTCCTGATGTTTTAGGATGAGTTGCTAAGTTCCAGAGACTGCAGTTTCTGGCCACAGAGGATCACAAATGGCAGGTCAGCTAGTAACTTAGTAACTTAGATAAGTGAACTTTTTATTATACAGCAACCCTAAATTTCTCCTAAGACACAATCTTACCCTGGAAGTAAGACAAAGTCTTACCCCTACTGATGCTCTTCCCCCTCAACTGTCTCAAGAAGAACCAACCAGAAAGAAGAGCCCCATGCTGGGGCTGGCCCCTGGCAAAGTATGGATGTTAAAATGCAAACAGTTTGTTGATGGTAATTAGAGATTAGAGTAAAGCATAAAGGATATGGTAATCATGTTTCAAAGAAATAGAAAATGTATGTCTGTCGACATGATTAGATGAGTATATGTAACATGTTTGCCATATAATAACTAATAAATTAGAGACAATAATTTTTTTAGAAGTAATAGAATGTAGCCACAAAAATAAGTTGAACAAATATAACATAAGGGGATTTTGTCTTGGAAGAAGAATGGTTAATATACTGAGAAGAGAATCATCTAAATAAGATAAATAAAGATTTTATGAACTCATTCGATAAATACATCCTGTGTTTCTACCCTGAGAACATCACACATTGTTCAGAGCTCTGTGAAATCAGCAACAGGAGAAAAATGTCCTACCTGACAATATAGAGATCCCTGAAGAATTTTTTCTTGATTTTTTAGTTCCCTATTAGTAAATTATATAATCAGTGTTTACATTATTCACTAAATATTTATATTTAAGGAAAACTGTTTTTCCTAAACCACCTGCCTGTTCTTCTGTGTTTAAGATTAAGATTATCTCTGAATGATGATATTCAGCTATACTCAAAGACAAGTGCCTTGCTCACCCATTATCAAAGAGGCTTAGTCCTACAACAGATGGGAATATAAACAGAGACCCACGGCCAGACTTTATAAGAAAGAGATCTTGTAACACAGAACTTTAAACAAGATATCTCCATTAAATCCTTCCCTTCAGGGCTCAGGGAACCCCACTGAACAGGAGGCAGGAAGAGTGGATGAGCCACGGGATGGAGGATACCAAGAAAATAAGGTCCTGTAAATCAACATGATTATAGCTCATATGAACTTAAGGAGACAGAAACAGCATGAACATGGCCTTATCCAAGTCTGCTTCATGTCCTCAGCAAACATATTTTAGAGTTTTTATGAGATTCATGAGTGTGTGAACAAGTGGGCCTATGATTTGTTTGCCATTCATTCTCTTTGTCTTGTCCAACTCTGACATGTTAGTTTTTGTTTTGTTTTGTTTTGTTTTGTTTTACTTTTATTATTATCCCTTAGAAGCCTATTAGTTTTCTAAGCAGAGACAGAAAAATCCTGGATCTACATGAGAGGGCAAGTGGGAAAGAACTGGGAAGAGCAGAGAGAGAGAAAACAATAATTATGATGTGTTCTGTGGGTGAAAAACTGTATATTTTCAATAAAAGGAAAAATAAATGAGAATCTGTTGGCAAAATGAAGAACATATCCTAGTCGTTTCATAAAACAATATAAATATTATGCTGATTATCTTGAATCAAAGTATTTAAATTGTAACCTATGTGAATAATCAATACACTATTGTTAAATTCAACAAACTTTTAACTATCTATCTTCAGATCTTGGTTTTACACTGTTAAATAAAAACATGCTCTATAATTTACAGTTAAATGCTAAAAGTAGCACTTAACATTCTGATAGTTATATTTGCATGTGAACATGAATTTAATGGTACTATATGAAGGGCAAACTTTATGAAAAGTTTTACGTGCAACACAATAAATATAAATGTATCCTGATAGTGAAAACTCTTCTTTGCAAGGATGTATATATATATATATATATATATATATATATATATATATATATATACATATATATATATATATGGGTTCAATTACAAGTATATGTAATTTCCATTTCACTGTCTTCTGGCTTCTATAGGCACTGCATATGCAGAGCACATGAATACATGCAGACAAAACACTCATAAAAAATAAATATTAAGAAAGATAAACATGACTAGTTTAAAGAAGTAAGAAAAGTGAGGATATTAATTAGTTGCTATAGAATATAAATTGTTTAATCAGAGTTATAAATAATTCTACTATGATTCATATCATGAAAATCTAAAGTTGCTCTGAAACCTAAAATAATTTCTTTTTTTTTT
>NC_034613.1:105572614-105625093 GCF_900095145.1 Mus pahari | reverse complement strand
TCGGGTGGGGAAAGGCGCTGGATGCCGGGGGACAACTCCCAGGCGAACACCCCTCCTCGGGCGGGGACAGGTGCCGGTGCCGGGTCAGCCTGGGGACTGCCGCCAGGCGAACACCCCTCCTTGGGCGGGACAGGCGCCGGACGACCGGGACCAGACCCGGGTCCCTCCTCAGCAGTCTGCTCTCCCCGGCCCTAAAATAATTTCTAACTTCACATGATATGTTATCGTTTTTGATTTGGGAACATATTAAATTTTGTTAGATTTTAGATTTTGGATTTTTGGACTAAGAATGCTTTACTGGTAGTGTATAAACAAATATTATAGAACTCTAAATCTTTGAAGTGTGAACCACTTCCTATCCCAAGGTATTTGATTTAAAGATAACTCTATACGTAGGATACAATATTCCTTCAAATACTGAAATTCAGAGTGATGGTAGCTTGATGTAACCTTTTCTGGAAGGTTAGACTTTGAGTGGGATTCTTCTTTTTCTACATTGCTTTATATTCAGTTATAGCTGAATATAAATATATATCTAGATCATATATGCTTAATCTTATATTCACACATATGCTATGAACTTCAAATAACCTTCTTCTATCACACTATGTTGTTCAAAATAAAATAAATTAGAAATGGAAATTTTATATTATTCTGCTTTTTTAATTTCCAAGTTGCCCTTTCTTCTTGACATTATCAAAAAAGTTTTTGCCTGAGTAAACTAATTGTCATATTTTTGCTGGAACCTCCAACTACTATTTATACTGAGATTATTTTGAATTTACTGGAAAATACCTGTAAAATACTGTAAGATACCTGTAAACAAATAAGAACTATTGAAAACATATTTGTTGCATGTAAATCTCAAGAGGAGTATCCTGGATTTGTGATGTTGGAAAAAATATGGACTACATAATAGATTCATTATCTTTATATAGTTATATTTTTATTTGTTTGTTTGTGTGAATGTTTGCTATGATATGTGTATTCTGGAGTTCATGGTGAACAAAGGAGAGTATCAGGTTCCCTGGAGCTGGAATTACAGTAATGGAGCTGTCTGACTTTTGTGGTTGAAACCAAACGCAAAACTTCAGCAAAAGCAACAAGGTCTCTTCATGACCGAGTCATTTTTCCACAATCAGAAGTATAATGTTTTAGTTGAAAAATGTCATTTTTATCAATGAATTGGGCATGAAGAGTGTGAAAATAATAGAGGACTGTTGAATTTTTTTTCTTTTTTAATTTAAATCTTGTTCATTAGTGCCAATATTCAGAAATGTAAAATGTAGCCCTTATTAATTTCCAAGACAAGAAATTCTGACCTATTTAGTTTTTTATGTAAAGCCATTGGAAAGCTACTCATGAACAACACAAAGATCTGTTATCTAACAAACCTTAGAATAATGTGACATAGTCAATGAATAAGGCATTTAGATAATAAGATAAGGAGAGGTGGAACACCTTGTTAGGTATTCAGAATACTTTTTAGATTTAACAGATGAGTCAAATTAGTGAAGTTCTTTGTCCTATGTGTAAAATCTTTCTCTGTGTGCTATTTGTAAAGTTTTTGTGCTTATTATTTTTCAAACTAATTTCATTAAAATTGTATTTGTCTGTGTCCTAAGAAACATTTGGCCATTCTATTGAGCATGAGTGCAGACATTTAATATGCCAGGAAATAAAGGGGGAAAGACAAACCTGTGTGTCTGTAATGAACTGTAGGTGATACATATTTAGGGTGAATCTGGAAGGTTACAAGATTCACAAATAGAATAGCAGGTAAAAGCTTTGAAATGCTTACTAATCCTTGTTAAACTCATCCCCTCCATAGGTTTAATTTTCTACTGACATATGTAATGGTTAGTAGATATTTCTGCTCTTTATAATTATTTAACATCTTTAAAAATTGCCAAATTGTTAAATAATGGAGGGAGACATTATATTAGAAGATCTCAAGTAAACATTTCCTGGGTTTGGTGGTTGTTTATGGGATGGATCCCTGGGTGGGGCAGACTCTGGATGGTCCTTCCATCTGTCACAGCTCCAAATTTTGTCTCTGTAACTCCTTCTATGGGTATTTTGTTACCCATTATAAAAAGGATCAAAGTGTCCAAACTTTTGTCTTCCTTCTTCTTGAGTTTCATGTGTTTTGCAAATTATATCTTGGGTATTCTATGTAGCTGGGCTAATATCCAGTTATCAGTGAGTACATATCATGTGTGGTTTTTTGTGATTGAGTTACCTCATTCAGAAAATATCTAATAAAAAGATAAAAATAAAACCAAAAGAACAGATATTGGATTTAGGTTTACAAGATAAAACAGTTTTAGAGTTCAGCCACAGAACCCAATAAACACAGTTAGAATTACTAAATGGTCTATGGGTTAAGATGTCAAATTTGATATTATGTCTACTTTACCAAGAATAAAAAAAATAAATGTTCAATCCAAAAAGTCAAAAACAAAAACAATACAAAAAAACCAAAAAACAAAACAAAACAAAAAACAAACAAACAAACAAAAATATTTCCTAAAGCATATAAATCTATTTGGAGGTGTTAACTTAATTACTAAGATGTCAGTCAGACCTGAAGGAACTGTTAAGTAAATCAAATGATTGCGTGAAATATGGACTTTTGGTTCTCTAGTTTGACTTTCCTCTTTGCTGTTTAATCTTTCTGCCCTTCAAAATGCAAAGAATATATGTGCAACAAAGGTCTAGTAAAATCTGCTACACCAAGCAGGGGTAACGATTAATAAATCTTTAGATAATTATTAGCAGTAAGACAATGAGATACATTTAGAAACATTAGTGCTGAATCTTGATCATTTAATTTTCACGTATTCTTTATTATTTTGAAGACTTTAGAAAGCCTTCAAAGTAAACCAACAAAGGATGAAATAGGGGAAAAAACACTACTGTAGGCTAGATAGAAATGTGTTGATGTGTTTTAAAAGCTGAAAGCTTTGCGTTATTCTTTGTTAGTGTTTTTTATTGTCCAGCTTAAGAAAAGAAATACAAATACTTTTCCATAACACATGCCAGTGTATTTTTGTTGTACTCATAAATATATGCAAAATGTTGTGAATTATGGGTCTCTATGTTATTCAGAACATACAAAGAAATACAAATAAATAAAAGGAAGGTGAACAGAAATGAGAGACCATATTCTAAAACTTGCATTACACTTAAACTAATGGCAAAACCTACATTTTTTTTTAATTTCAGGCAGAATACCAGTGCATTTCCAGCCAAAGGCGTACATCACTATATTGCCTCCCTATTATTGTGTAGAAATTAATACATATTGGAAATCGTTCTACTACAACAGTGAAAATTCAATTCATGTATGCTAGAAAACAGCTGTGTTTGGTTATTGTGAAAATATCAATTAGTTCTTAGAAGTTCTTACAGATGAAGGCTATGATTATATCTAATTCTCTCATTCTCGGAATAGAAGGAGAGCAAAGGATCAAGAGTCAGGGAATCTGGGGGTGAGGGGCAAATTTGAGACTTTACATACATTACTTGATTATGATAAGTTAAAATGAGATGTTTGTTCCTCAAAATCTTACCTTCAGGACCTAACCCCTGGCACCTCACACTATATATTGGAGTGGTGTGTTATAAATGTGTAATAAAATAAACATGAGTCACTGGCATAGGTCTTTATCTAATATGACTGGTGTCTTCATAGGAAAATAAATTTTGGACATAGTTTATACCAAAAGAACCTCATGAAGGTAGAGAGGATGGCTATATGCAAGTGAACAAAAAGGTTATAGAAAAACGAAACGAAACTAAAACCAATCCTGAACACTTTTATGTTGAAACTGTAGTAACCATAACTGCAAGAAAAGTTGTTGTTGGTTAATACTGATCCCTCTCCTGTCTGTGGTTCTTTATTTAGTAGCTTTAGCTAATGAATGTAGTTTTTTTAAAGGTTAACTTATTTTTTTATCATGAGTATATACCACCTGCATATACTTCTGTGCAACACAAGCTTGGCTATTAAACTGCTAAGGCCAGAAGATGGACTCAGATCCTCTGAAACTGAAATTACAAATAGTTGCAAGCTAAAATGTGAGTTCTGTAAAGCTGAATCATCTTCCTGTGCAGCCAGTGGCCTTTGCTCCTTCTGACTACACTTAAACTCTAAACTCTATGAATACCGTAGTCATATTAGATAAAAGCCCATCACAGGGACTCATGCGGCTGTCTTCTTTTAGGTTTGTTAGAGGATTACTTTCTTGGTTTTTCTAGGATGGAGTTTCCGTCCTTGTGTTGATGTTTTTCCTTTATTATCCTTTGAAGGGCTGGATTTGTGGATAGATATTGTGTGAATTTGGTTTTGTCATGGAATACTTTGGTTTCTCCATCTATGGCAACTGAGAGTTTTGCTGGGAATAGTAGCCTGGGCTGGCATTTGTGTTCTCTTAGGGTCTGTATCACATCTGTCCAGGATCTTCTGGCTTTCATAGTCTCTGGTGAGAAGTCTGGTGTAATTCTAATAGGCCTGCCTTTATATGTTACTTGGCCCTTTTCCCTTACTGCTTTTAATATTCTATCTTTATGTAGTACATTTGTTGTTCTGATTATTATTTGTCGGGAGGAATTTCTTTTCTGGTCCAGTCTATTTGGAGTTCTGNAGGCTTCTTTTATGTTCATGGGCATCCCGTTCTTTAGGTTTGGGAAGTTTTCTTCTATAATTTTTTTGAAGATATTTGCTGGCCCTTTAAGTTGAAAATCTTCATTCTCATTTACTCCTATTATCCGAAGGTTTGATCTTCTCATTGTGTCCTGGATTTCCTGGATGTTTTGAGTTAGGATCTTTTTGCATTTTGCATTTTCTTTGATTGCTGTGCCTATGTTCTCTATGGAATCATCTGCAGCCGAGATTCTCTCTTCTATCTCCTGTATTCTATTGCTGATGCTCACATCTATGGTTCCTGATTTCTTTCCTAGTGTTTCTATCTCCAGAGTTGTCCCATTTTGTGTTTTCTTTATTGCTTCTATTTCCCTTTTTAGGTCTCGGACGGTTTTGTTCATTTCCATTACCTGTATGTTTCTGTTCTCCTCTCTCTCTCTTTAAGGACTTCTACCTCTTTAGAAGTATTCTCCTGTTTTTCTTTGAGGACTTGTATCTCTTTAGCAGCGTTCTCCTGCATTTCTTTAATAATGCCCTTCTTTAAGTCCTCTACCAGCATCATGAGGTATGCTTTTAAATCAGATTCTTGCTTTTCGGGTGTGTTGGAGTATTCAGGACTGACTGAGGTGGGAGTGCTAGGTTCTGATCATTGTGAGTGGTCTTGGTTTCTGTTAGTAAGATTCCTATGTTTGTCTTTCGCCATCTGGTGATCTCTGGATTTAGTTGTTATAGTTGTCTCTGGTTGGAGCTTGTTCCTCCTGTGATTCTGTTAGCCTTTGTCAGCAGTCCTGGGAGTCCAGCTCTCTCCTGGGTCTCAGTGGTCAGATTACTCTCTGCAGAGAAGCTCTCCTCTATCAGGGAAGGTTCACAGAGGCCTGGCGTTCAGATCTGCCTCCTTGCTGAAGATGTAGGTCCAAAACAGGGCCTGTCCCAGAAGATGTGTTGCCTCTGCAGATTATTCACTCACCTGCACAGACTAGTCATTGAGGAACCCTGGACATAATATGACTTTCTCGCCTGCTCTGGCAGACAGAGCCCTCACAGGTGGCCACCTTTCCTCTGGCGAGGAAGGTGCCCAAATTTCTGGAGCCCGAACAGGGTCAGTTGCAGAATTTAGGTTGCTTCTGTCTGTCCGGAAGCTTTGTAGCTTCTGTGGTCCACACTCTTGCTAGTGCAGACTGGAGCCCAAGCAAACCAGAGCAAAGATGGCCCTCCTTCGGGCTCAGGCCTTGAGACTCCTCCCTGGTGGACAGCCCTCCTCAGGCCTGAAAGGTGCTGGGTTACTGGAGCCAGAAATGGGACCCCTCCCAGAAGCTGTGTCATTTCTGCAGGCTGTCCTCTCCCTGGCAGTGCACAGGAGCAAAGATGGTTCTCCTACCAGTTCCGGCTTTGAGACTGCTCCCGGGCAGACACCCCTCCTCGGGCAGGAAAGGTGCCAGATGACTGTAACCAGAAATGGGATACTTTCCAGAAGCTGTGTCACTTCTCTGGCAGAGCACCGGAGCAAAGTTGGCTCTCCTGTCAGCTCAGGCCTTCCCATCACTGGGACTCATGATTACTTTATTAGACCTTGAAAACACAACTCACTAGTATATAGTCTAAAGTGCCAGGATTCAGGGCCTAAGCATTCTCTAGTCCTTGATGTACTTTTTATCATTGTTAGTTTTAATTTTTATATTGAAAATTATTATAAAATACCTGGTCCACCGTAGCCACTAAATGCATGTTGATTATTCTGTCACTATGCATTGCAGAAACATGCTGTGATAATTGTTTTATGTTTCTTTCATTCCTTGTGAGTAGTTATTGGTTATAAAGTTGTCAGAATGTTTTTTGATAATCATAATGGTTAGACTCTAATACAGGATTTTCCTACTATAACTGTAATTAGATTATTTCTGCCAAATAGTCTCTTCTACACCCCAGGCTTAAAATTCTTTAATTTCAAGTTTACTAGAATACTCCATGAATCAATGGAGCCAAGCCATTAAGTGCTGAGCAGAAACATCTCTTAATTTAGCAAATTTTCATGGAGAAAATCATAATGGATATGACTTATTCTCATGTAGCATATTCTTTCCATGACTCCATTTTATTCATTCTTTCTTGGCTCCTACTTGAAAAGAAAAGAAAGGAAAAGAAAAGAGGAGAGGAGAGGAGAAAAGAAAAGAAAAGAAAAGAAAAGAAAAGAAAAGAAAAGAAAAGAAAAGAAAAAGAAAACAGTTTTGTTTCTTTTTGTCCTCCATTTAGTCTGAAAATATATACACCTTTGTCATTGTATTAAGAGAAATGAATTTCGCTCAATTTTGGAGCAAATTGAAAGACCAGATATTGAATTTTATCAACCTTAATAATTTTCCATGATACAGGAGAAAGAAGAGAAACCTTAACAGACCAGACAAGATACTAATAATATAATGTTATTTCTCTTATACCGAATTGGATATTATCAAGGCATTTGATCAGATATAATACTCTGAGATTTACTTAAGTCTCATTTGACTTCTCTATTGCTAATAAGTGATCTGTTAAAGAGAGTGACTTATATTTTTGAATTCTCTGTTTTATGGGTAATTATCACTAACATTGGATATTTCAGCCAACGTTGGACTGACCAGACTCCTCAATGGAGGAGTTAGAGAAAGAACTGAAGGAGCTGAAGGGGTTTGCAATCCCATAGGAAGGAGAACAATATCAACCAACCAGACCCCCCCCCCTAGAGCTCCCAGGAACTAAACAACCAATCAAGGAGCACACATGGAGGGACCCTTGGCTACAGCAGCTTTTGTAACAGAGGATGCCCTTGTCAGACATCAGTGGGAGGAGAGGCCCTTGGTCCTGGGAAAGCTCCATGCCCCAGTGTAGGGGAATGCCATGGTGGAGAGGTGGGAGTGCGTGGGTTGGTGGGGGAGCATACTCATAGAAGCAGGGGGAAGCAAGAAGGGATAGGGGATTTCCAAATGGGAAACCAGGAAAGGGGATAACATTTGAAATGTAAATGAATAAAATATTCAATTTAAAAATTCCCTAATAATATTCAACAAAATATTCAGTGTTGCTGTTTCCTGTCTACATATTTGTATAAAGAACATAGGTAAAGTGTTCAAAGAAGAAAACCTAATTTAATGGGGATTATCTGATAAGTTAATATACACTACTTACATCTTTTACCTTTCTATCTTGGATCAGACAGAATAAAACTACATTTTTATTACATTCAAAGAATTTACCACTGTAAATACTATGTTGTTCTCACAATGGTACCAATCATTGTTATGAGCTATAAAGAAATGCTTATTAACAGAGCAAAGATTGATTTAGGAAAATATATTCTCCTTAAAGATTGATATAAACTACAACAGATAGTGTTCTGTAATGAATAATTGGTTAAAAATGGAGGTACACAACTTTCACATGAATGTACAACACAAATGTCTTCTGTGGCAGTTGTGATTATATATGTTAAGAATTGTGTTTATTTTTTAATATGGATAGGGAGTTCCTCTAAAATTAAATGTCAGGATCTTTTTTCAGTATAGGAAAGTGTAATTCCTTTATTCACATTATTTGGATAAAATAGATTATATTGAGGTTAACAGTAGCAGGTGTTCTTGACAGGTTCTGACCTTTTGACTCAAACTTTTCTTTTATGCTTTTTTTCCCTTTTGCTGTTCTTTTTCCTTTACAATGGCTGCAAATCTCAAATCCTGTTTTGTGATGCGTAATTCATGTCTTTTTAGTCAATATATTTCTTCTATGTAATTCTCATCACAGTATTCACTTCTGACACTTCATATTTAATGTAATGAATAAAAACAAGTAATTAATTTATTTATTTACCCTAATTAATTTATTTATTTACCCTAAGTAATTAATTTATTTATTTACCCTAATGTATAATATTATTAATAATTGAACAGAGCAATTCAATTCAGCTTTAAATTTTCTTTTCTCTTTTTATCGAAAATAGATTTTTTTCTGATATAATCTATCCTAATGACAGTTTCATATCTGTCCAGTTTGTAACTCCTCTTTCTGCCTCTCCTTAGAAAACAAAGTAGAATTTCTGTAGTCCAGCTTCTTGAGCTCTTTGTATATATTGGATATTAGTCCGGCATCAGATTTAGGATTGGTAAAATCCTTTCCCAATCAGTTGATGGTCTTTTTGTCTTGTTGGCCGTGTCTTTTGCTTACAGAAGCTTTGCAATTTTATGAGGTCCCATTTGTCAATTCTTGATTTTATAGCACAAGCCATTGCTGTTCTGTTTAGGAATTTTTTTCCCTGTGCCCATAACTTCGAGGCTTTTCCCCCACTTTCTTCTCTATAAGTTTAAGTGTCTCTGGTTTTATATGGGGTGTTTTGACTCACTTAGACTTGAACTTTGTACAAGGAGATAAAAATGGATCAATTCTCATTCTTCTACATGATATCTGCCAGCTGTGCCAGCACCAATTGTTGAAAATGCTGTATTTTTCCACTAGATGGTTTTAGCTCCCTTGTCAAAGATCAAGTGACCATAGGTGTGTGGGTTCATTTCGGGGTCTTCAATTCAATTACATTGATCTACCTGTCTTTCACTGTACCAGTACCATGCAGTTTTTCTCACAATTGCTCTGTAGTACAGCTTAATGTCAGGCATGGTGATTCCAAATAACCCCATTAAAAATGGGGTACAGAACTATACAAAGAATTCTCAACTGAGAAATACCGAATGGCTGAGAAACACCTGAAAAAAGGTTCAACATCCTTAATCATCAGGGAAATGTAAATCAAAACAACCTTGAGATTCCATCTCACACCAGTCAGAATGGCTAAGATAAAAAATTCAGGTGATAGCAGATGCTGGCGAGGATGAAAGTACTCAGATGTCCCTCAATAGAGGAATGGATACAGAAACTGTGGTACATTTACACAATGGAGTATTACTCGTCTATTAAAAACAATGAATTTATGAAATTCTTGGGCAAATGGATGTATCTGGAGGATATCATCCTTAGTGAGGTAACCCAATCACAAAAGAAGTCACTAGATGTGCACTCACTGATAAGTGGATATTAGTCCAGAAACTTAGAATACCCAAGATACAATTTGCAAAACACAAGAAAACCAAGAAGGAAGACCATTGTGTGGATACTTCATTCCTCCATAGAATAGGGTAGAAAATGCCCATGAAAGGAGTTACAGAGACAAAGTTGGAGCTAAGATGAAAGGATGGATTATCCAGAGACTACCCTACCCAGGGATCCATCCCTTCATCAGTTACCAAACCCAGACACTATTGCACATTCCAGCAAGATGTTGCTGAAGGGGTCCTGATATTGCAGTCTCTTGTGAGGCTATGCCTGTGCCTGGTAAATACAGAAGTGGATGCTCACAGTCAGCTATTGGATGGAACACAGGGTCCCCAATGGAGGATCTAGAGAAAGTACCCAAGGAGCTGAAGGGGGCTGCAACCCTATAGGTGGAACAACAATATAAACTAACGAGTACCCCCAGAGCTCTTTTCTCTAACTGCATATGTAGAAGAAGAGAGACTATTCAGCCATCATTGAGAAGAGAGGCCCCATGGTCTTGCAAACTACATATGCCCCAGTACAGGGGAATACCAGGGCCATGAAGTGGGAATGGGTGGGTAGGGGAACAGGGGTGGGGGGAGGGTATAACTCTCAGGATAGCATTTGAAATGTAAATAAAGACAATATCTAATAAAAAAAAAGAAAGAAAACAAACCAGAAATCAAACCAGCTTCTAAGGGGTAATTAAAATAAAATAACATAAAACAAAACTCACATATCAATATTGAAAAAAAACAAACCATTAGAAGGAAAGGAGCCCAAAGGAAGGCACAAGAAACAAAGATCTACTTGTTTACACACTCAGAAATTTCATGAGAATGCTAAACTGAAAGCCATAATGTAGATACCTAAAGGAAGCTAAATACATAAACATATCTTCACTTGTATAGGATATATACTTTTGAATAGTAGTTTTATTTGGTTACAACAGGAATTTTGTTAGTGTTGTTGCAGCTTTTATTTCATTAGTATATAAGAGAAAATTATCATGGTGATAATTTATGTATTATCAATTTCATCGCTTCACACTTATGGTTGTTATTTCTGATGAGATGGATTACAGAGTACATACTGTTGGCTAACCATGAAGGTTTTATCTCTGTTTACCAACTCTGCACATATAGATTAAAATGCAACCAAATGGCAATGATGTAACCCTTTAACTCCAGCAATTCAGAGGCAGAGGAAGGTGAATGTCTTTGAGTTTGAGACCAGCCAGAAATTTAGGACCACCACTGCTACATAATTAGATCCTGTCCTGGGAATAATACAACTGAAACTGAACCAAAAAATGGAGCCTAACAACCCCATTAAAGCTAACTAAACATTCCAACCTATTTTCTCTAATTATGCTATTTCTTTACGCATATTGGATGCACCAAGTCAATCATTCCTTGATTTCATGTAGACATAGTTATAAAATATTGTGGAGAAAGGAGAATATTTTATTAGCTTCATTCACCATCCACTATAGTAAACATATTTCATTTAGACTATGAAAGAGATATTTTTCTCATATATATCCTGGAGAATTCAAAATATTCGAATGTTCAACTGTCACAAAGTTATTTCTATTTGCACTCTTCACTATCATGATTGTTACTGTCAAGTTAAGATTAGCAATCTTCTACAGAATTACATTTTTCAAATTATTTTTTGTAAATTTAAAGAGACATTTTAAAGTACATGTTTCATTTCAGTACATAGGTATATGACCAAGGGAGATTTAGTAACCTTATTAAGTATATGGTAAAGTATTGTTCACTTCAAGTATGTTACATTGTGAATACCCTGTCCAAAAGATACTCTTGTTATTCTAAGATGGTACAGAACAAAGAGAAAGGTATTCCAGGTTTTTTTTATATATATTTTTGGATGTGAGCCTATCTTTTAACAGCTGACCTATCTCTCCAACCTCAATGTATTTCTAGAGGTATGATTTTACATATAAAATATAATGTGTTTATAACTGAATAGTAATAAAGATATTGGCACTGTATATGGATGGTTTTATTAATTTCTGAGATTTTAATATAAGTACATTTCTTCCTTCCTTTTCCTTAATCTCAGACCTTCCTTATAACCCTCCATAGACTCTTCCAAATTTACTGCCTCTTTATTTTTATTAATTGACATTGCATAACTTTTTAAATGATTTCAGTATTGTATGATATTACTGAAATAATTATCTTTAGTATGAAAACATGATTTTATTTGAAAATTTAGAAAGAGCAAGGGTCAAAATAATTACTATTATTAATGGGTTTAAAAGAAGCAATGCTATTTATCATTGAAAAACTGCAGTGTTTATTAATTATAAATACTTAACATACCATAACACTACAACTCACAAGATATAAATTAAAAAGGTGGTTAAATGTAAATTTCTATAGCCTTTCTCTAACTCTACTTACTTCTCTGAAATTAAAACAAAATGTATATATACAATTAAAAATAATGATTAAAGTGGATTATTTTTTCATACAAGCCCTCTATTGGATGTAGGATTGGTAAAGATAGTTTCCCAATCTGTTGGTTGCCTTTTGGCCTACTGACAGTGTGCTTTGCCTTACAGAATCTTTTCAATTTTACGAGGTCCCATTTGTTGATTGTTGTTCTTAGAGAATATGCCATTGATGTTCTGTTCAGGAAATTTTCCCCTGTGCCCATGTGTCCAAGGCTCTTCAACCACTTTCTCTTCTATTATTTTCAGTTCATCTGGTTTTATGTGGAGATCCTTGATACATGTGGACATGAGCTTTGTTCAAGGAGATAAGAATGGATCAATTTACATTCTTCTGCATGCCAACCACCAGTTGAACCAGAAACATTTGTTGAAAATGCTATCTTTTTCCCACTGGATGGTTTTAGCTCCTTTGTCAAATTTCAAATGACTATAGGAGTGTGGGTTCATTTACAGGTCTCCGATTCTAATCCATTGATCCACCTACCTGTCTCTGTAAAAATAACATACAATTTTTATCACTATTGCTCTGTAATACAGGTTGAGGTCAGGTATGGTTATTCTCCTAGAAGTTCTTTTATTGTTGAGATCTCATGAGGAAACTACAGTCTCCTATAGATCTAAAATACTGGAATAACTTCTTCATTTGATTAACATTCACTAGATATTTTATACACATATGGTATTATGCATGTGATGAATAAGTTATGACAACTCTCTTCTGAGATAAATTAAGACAAAACATACAAACCTTGATTAGATATAAAACACTTGACATTTTTATGACAGTTATGTAGTATACTATATGTAACTTAATATGTGTGTTTATTATATGTACTATATAAATTATATATGTATATACTTAAACTAGTCTAAGTATATACATTTATACACATTTAAATGCTAATAATACTGTGAATACCACAGATACCTACTGCAGTTCTGTTTAATACTTTAGAATACAAGTTCTCAGAAAGAAGGTTGAAATTTCAAAATTTGTTATCCTTAAATTATCTCCTGTTCCTTAGTAGAACAGTCTTGTAAGGTTATGATGTGGGGTAGACACCAATAGAACACTGTGACCATTATGAATGAATTGGAACAGAAAGAAACCACATACTAGGGAACATCTGTAATGCTTATAACATATTGCAATCACCAAGTGTACTGGCTAATTTTGTGTCAACTTGACACAGCTGGAGTTATCACAGAGAAAGGAGCTTTAGTTGGGGAAATGCCTACATGAGATCCAGCTGTAAGGTATTTTCTCAATTAGTGATCAAGTGGGAGAGGCCCCTTGTGGGTGGGACCATCCCTGGGCTGGTAGTCTTGGGTTCTATAAGAGAGCAAGCTGAGCAAGCCAGGAGAGGCAAGCCAGTAAAGAACATCCCTCCATGGCCTCTGNATCAGCTCCTGCTTTCTGACCTGCTTGAGTTCCAGTCCTGCATCCTTTGGTGATTAACAGCAGTATGAAAATGTAAGATGAATAAACCCTTTGCTCCCCAACTTGCTTCTTGGTCATGATGTTTGTGCAGGAATAGAAACCCTGACTAAGACAATTTGGTACCAGCCGAGTGGGGTATTCCTGTGACAACCTGACCATGTTTTGGGGAGGACTGTGGAAGGACTTTGGAACTTTGGGCCAGAAGATCCATTTGGTGTTAAGAGCTCTTTGGAATGTTGTGTAGGAGCTTGGAAGATAATGTTGAGAACAGTGCAGAAGACGGAGGCCTGGCTTGTGTAATTTCAGAGGGAAAATTAAAGACTCTTTTCAGGGCCATTGCTATTTTGGATTATGAAGATTCTGTGGTTCTGGTTAGCTGGGGCTGAAGAATCAGCTGTGATTAACAAGATACCAGAACCACTAAAGTGAAACCTTTGTATTACTGGGACTATTGATGCTGGTTAGCTGGAGCTAAGGAATTAGCGGTGATTAAGAAGAGGCCAGCATCATTGAGGTGACATCTTCTGGGAAGTGTTTTCTGAGAGCACAGCGGCTGTGTTCCAGAGATAGCCAAGGTTGTACCTTGTGCTGTGGCTGGACTTGGTAATGTGTAAGAGTTACCCATGTGGTTGGTACTGGTTTTGAAGGCATGAAGGGGTCATGCAGAGCAGCTGAGGCCATGGAAGCACTGTGAGAGGCCATGGAAGGCCATTGGTGAAGGTGCAGTCTCAGTTGCAATTGATGGCCCAGGACTGAAGGGGTCACAGCAGCATTTTGGAGATGCCAGTACCATGAGATAACCACCAAGAACAGCAGCAGCAGTGAAGTACAGGCAGCTGGAGCTGGAGCCGAAAAGACAAGGTGTGTGCTACGAAGGGCATGGCTGGAGAAGTGACCCAAGCCCTTGGAGGAGCCCAGAAAATCTTGAGTTGGATCCCAGACATTGGACGGTTCAAGTTTGATTTTGCTTTTGATTGTGAATGTGCCCTGATGCTTTTCCCTCTTGAAGAAAGTACTTTAGTTGAACCCACAGTTAAGAGACTTTTAATTGTAAAGACTTTCGATTTTAAGAGAGATTGAAATTTTAAGAACTTGCAAAGACTGTGGGACTTTTAAAGTTATTTAAGATCTTGGGGATGAATAGCAACTAAGGGTTGAGGCTTACTAGTGATATGTTTGTGTGTCAAGTTGACAAGGGGTCAATTGTACTGGCTAATTTTGTGTCAACTTGACACAGCTGGAGTTATCACAGAGAAAGGAGCTTTAGTTGGGGAAATGCCTACATGAGATCCAGCTGTAAGGTATTTTCTCAATTAGTGATCAAGTGGGAGAGGCCCCTTGTGGGTGGGACCATCCCTGGGCTGGTAGTCTTGGGTTCTATAAGAGAGCAGGCTGAGCAAGCCAGGNGAGGCAAGCCAGTAAAGAACATCCCTCCATGGCCTCTGNATCAGCTCCTGCTTTCTGACCTGCTTGAGTTCCAGTCCTGCATCCTTTGGTGATTAACAGCAGTATGAAAATGTAAGATGAATAAACCCTTTCCTACCCAACTTGCTTCTTGGTCATGATGTTTGTGCAGGAATAGAAACCCTGACTAAGACACCAAGACATCATAAATATTAGCTTCTTTAACCTTTCACCAGAAAAAAAAATGTGTTAGGCACTATTAGAAGCCCTTCCTTATATTGTACTATATAAAATATATGTTCATATTGACCAAAATCTTTAGAAAACAGGGAGAGAAAAATTGTGGTATTTATGATAGTAGAAAATGTTTCTTAAGCTCTTGACTTGGAACATATTATGTATGAAATATTATGAAATATGTAATTTCCTAATTAAAAAATCCACTTTATTTTTTAATTTTCTTTTTTCTTTTTTCTTTTTTTTTTGTTGAGCCAAGCAAACTATTTTATTATACTTAATTTCCTCTGGATTCATTAAAAAACATTAGTTTTCCAAGAAGAAAATTATTTCAAAGAATTCAAATCTCCGATATCAGGAAATTACAAGTTATATTTACTATGATATTTTTTATAATATCCTGATACCTAAATGATATTTATTAAGTTTTAAAATAAGGACTTTACATGTGTATAGGAAATGGTGTTTGACATGACTGTTAGCCAAGGGTTGACTAGCTCCAGGTGGGACAAAACTGAAGTACAGTTGGCAAGTTAACTATATAG
Organism: Mus pahari; assembly: GCF_900095145.1. NCBI lineage: Eukaryota > Metazoa > Chordata > Mammalia > Rodentia > Muridae > Mus > Mus pahari. The sequence goes on along the minus strand of NC_034613.1, from coordinate 105,609,275 downwards.
TCCAAGTTGGAATACATAGGCTATAAGCAACAAGCGGTAGTAAGAAGCTCCAGTGGAGACGCAGCACCTGGAGCTGATCCTGTGGCACAGAACTCCATACCCAAATACAGTAGGGAGAGAGCTGGTCTCCTAGGTGTACTGACACACCTGTGAGCACAGGTAAGACCACCACTTCTGGCCAAAGAGGGACCTAAAGCCATCAGGACACAGGACACAGGACACAGGAAGAGCCAGGGACAGGATCCTTCCAGTTTCTATTTGCACCCTGGAGCTGACCCTGTGCCACAGCTCTCCATACTGAAATTCTTCCTGGAGAGAACTGGTCTCCCAGGAGAACTGACATACAGGCTTGCAGGAGGGACAAGCCACAGTCAGAGACATCATAGGTGTGTCTCAGCCATTTGATATTTCTCAGTTGAGAATACTTTGTTTAGCTCTGTACTCTGTATCTATAGAGTAATTTGAATCTCTAGAGTCTAACTTTTCAATGCAATCTCCATCAATATTTCAACTCATGTCTTTATAGAATTAGAAAGAGCATATTGCAAATTCATTTGGAATAAGAAAAAAAAAACAGGATAGTGAAAACTATTCTCAACAATAAAAGAAATTCTAGGAGAATAACCATACCTGACCTCAAGCGCAAGCACAGACACACAAACACGTACGTGTTTGTGTTTCAGTCAAAGTTCACTTATTCACTGTTTTTAGAATTAAAGTATATTTTTCATGTTATGATTCCTCTCTTTTATATTTGCTCGGAATATTCTTATTCCTGGTTCTTCTTTTCTTAACTAAATTCCATTTTCGATCTGTCCTTTGAGTCTTAGGTTGGAAGCTCATCCCTGCTGAGAATGCTGGCACACTTCTCCCAAACTGCTCATACATAGCACATTCTGCTTACCCTCACACAATATGAAAATATACAACATATTGACTGTAGTTAGGCTGGCATGAATTTGCCCATCTGCTCTGCATGCTAGTGAAGGAGTGACCTTGGGCAGATTGCATGGTAATAACAATATTCTGCTTATATTGTTAAGATTAAGTACTTTTAGTATGGAACTTGGAATGTGGTGCTTAATAAATGTTAGCTATCATTGATAACACAGAGTTTGTGAAATACATATCTCTTCTATAATATTCACACTTTTGAAATGACTGAAAAGACCCCTGGTTTTGGTGACAAACATATAGTCTAATTTTCCTAATACAACCGTCATTCTCATCCCATTTCTTTGGAAATGTTGTGTAAAACTGAACTAAATTTGAACAAATAAAAATTAAACAAATAATTTACATTTAATTCTTAATATTTGGTAGGTCAGATCATCATGTCTTTTAATTGTGGAAGATGTCATTTCTTACTTATGGGTACAATTAAGATATCCTTGTCTGACATTAACAGGAGGGGAGGGCCTCAGTCCTGTGAAGGTTTGATACCCCAGTATAGCAGGAAACTGGAATGGTGGGGAGGGAGACTGTGGATGGGTAGTTTGGGGTGTATCCTCATAGAGGTAAAGGGGAGGGAGGAGAGGGCAGTTTTGGTATGAGGGGTTTGTGGAGGGGTAATCGGAAAGTGGGATACCATTTGAGATGTGAATGGATGATTAATTTAAAAGAAAAAAAAAAGATATCAGTGGCATTAAAATACTATACCAATGATTTTCTTGATCAACTTCATAGTTTGCCTGAACTTTACAGAGTAATATGATTAAGTAATTCCTAGAGGCTCCATTTCTCCAATCCTTGGAAACCATCTCTAACACTTGGGGGAAGTATATAATAGAGCCAAGAATGCTTTTCATACTATTTGAGATGGAAGTGTATTCATTGTAAGGTGCACTCCTTTTTGATAAATGTTTAACCTGTCTTCGGTGTAACTATAACTGAACAAAGTTATAAAGTCCTTTACTCAGCCTTCAGAACGGCACATCATATAATTTCTTTCTTTAATCATCCAAAATTTCTTTTCTATGTATGGTTTTATGGTTTGATATTTAAAAACTAGAGTCATGAATAACATTTCTATCTTTTATGAAATTTAAGAGTTTGTGTTACTTGATAGTGATTAATTAGCAATCCATCATAACTAAAATGGGATTAGTAGAATGTGATAGAATGAGGTTATCAAAGTACTATCTATAAGTTGCCCTAATTAGAATAAATGCTCTCTCACCATTTATTTGAGGTTTTTATTTTACCAATTTTTATTAGGTTTTTACTTCATTCACATTTTAAATGCTATCCCAAAAGTCCCCTGTACCCTCCCCCCTCCCCTATCCACACACTCCCTGTTCTTGGCCCTGGTGTTCCCCTGTATGGGGGCATATAAAGTTTGCAATACCAAAAGTCCTCTCTTCCCAATGATGGCTGACTAGACCATCTTCTGCTACATATGCAGCTAGAGACACGAGGTCTGGGGGTGCTGGTTAGTTCATATATTTGTGTTCCTCCTATAGGGTTGCAGACCCCTTCAGCTCCTTTGGTACTTTCTCTAGCTCCTCTATTGGTGGCCCTGTGTTCCATCCGATAGCTGACTGTGAGCATCCACTTCTGTGTTTGCCAGCCACTGGCATAGCCTCACAATAGCCAGCTATATCAGGGTTCTTTCAGCAAAATCTTGCTGGTGTATGTAATAGTATCTGCGTTTGGTGGCTGATTATGGGATGGGCCCCTGGGTGNGGCAGTTTTTGGATGGTCCATCCTTTGGTCTCAGCTCCAAACTTTGTCTCTGTAACCCCTTCCATGGTAGTTTTGTTCCCAAGTCTAAGAAGGAGCGAAGTGTCCACATTTTGGTCTTCATTCTTCTTGAGTTTCATGTGTTTTACAAATTATATCTTGGGTAATCTAGGTTTCAGGGCTATCCACTTATCAGTGAGTGCATAGTATGTGAGTTCTTTTGTGATTGGGTTACCTCACTCAGGATGATGCCGTCCAGATCCATCCATTTGCCAAGGAATTTCATAAATTCTTTGTTTTTAATAGCTGAGTAGTATTCCATTGTGTAAATGTACCACATTTTCTGTATCCATTCCTCTGTTGAGGGACACCTCAGTTCTTTCCATCTTCTGGCTATTATAAATAAGGCTGCTATGAACATAGTGGAGCATGTGTTCTTGTTAAAAGTTGGAACATCTTCTGGATATATGCCCAGGTTTTGATCCAATGTTTAACATAAATGTGAAGAAATCTCATAAAAGAAATGCTCTCTGTTAAGAACATGAAATATTGACTTTATCTACAGCTTTGAAATAAACAAAGGGAAAGCAATGAAATCCTTAATTTAGAGATGGATAAGGTGCCCTTTCGCCTCAATTTTTTGTGTTATTACTTTTCAAGATCATATATTACAATGTTAATGATAGAAATAAACTATCAGAAAGCTACATTTATCTCACTTAGATTTAAAGGTGAATACCATCTCTACAAATGTATCCATAGTAAAAAAGTCATCCCTGCAATCAGGAGGGTTATAATGTGTCTAAGAATAGAATCATTGTAGTTACCCCCTAACATCTCCTCCATCCATTTTTCCAGCTATGTGTAAAACTAAAGAATTTCAATTTTTCTAACATATCTCTTTACTCTTATTTTTATGTCACTAGGAAAGTCAGTTGTCCATAGTTGTTCTTCCTATGGGGTTGCAAATCCCTTCAGCTCATTCAGTCCTTTCTCTAACTTTTCCTTTGGGAACCTCATGCTCAGTCCAATGGTTGGATGCAAGCATCTACATCTGTATTTGCCAGGCTCTGGCAGGGCCTCTCGGGAGACAGTTGTATCAGGCTCCTGTCAGCAAAGAACTTCTTAGCATCCACAATAATGTCTGGGTTTGGTGACTGTATATGTGGTGGATCCTCATTTGGGACAGTCTATAGGTGGTCTTTGCTTCTGTATCTGCTCCACATTTTGTCTCTGTAATTCCTTCTATGGGCATTTTGTTCCCCCTCCTAAGAAGGACTGAAGCATGCACACTTTGGTTTTCCTTCTTCTTGAGCTTCATGTGATTTGTGTATCTTGGGCATTCCAAGCTTTTGGCCTAATATCCACTTATCAGTAATTGCATTCCATGTTTTTTTTTTTCTTTTGTGATTGAGTTACCTCACTCATGATAATATTTTCTAGTCCACCCTATTTGCCTAAAATATTTCACCAGTGAAGTGACCTGAGCTTTAGATCTTGTCTTTCCCTCAGGTTTTACAATATGCAGTAATTATAAGTTACCAATAGGTGGCAATATAAGATAAGGAAGACGATTAGCAGCCAAAATTGTGAAACAGCCCTTTGGAAAATAACCAAGATAAGGCAAATTCAGAAATTAAAAAATGTGAAAATTGCATTTAACTTTATTCTCCTAATTATATATGACAAAAATCATAGATTTCCTTCTAGAGAAACATTCTGAGATACGATGATACACATGATTTTTCAACAATTAGTAGTAGTAGTACAAGCTAGTCAAGTCTTCAGTCATTGTATTGTAATTTAAATTTGTACCAAAGGTAGTATTGTTTAAAGGTTTGTGTGGAATTTCCTCCATTTAGAACATGTTAGGCTTTTGAACATGTACCAAGATAAAATGAAAACACTCACATACAATGACGGAGTTGACAGCATTGACATCCAAAGAAATTACTTCCAATCTAAGAAATAGAGACAAGTGTTACTTAACTAATAATTTCAGAAGAACGTAAGTTCCTTCCTTCATGTGTAGTTTGGAAAATGTGCACTCAGTTTGCCTTCAGTTTATATTTTATTTTATTCTTCCTTGTCTATGAATTTGTTATTTGCTTTTAAATGTCCAATAAGCAGTCCAATTTTTAGGTGAATTTAAAGCTATTTCCCAGAAATAGAAAATACATAAGATGGACTGCCTAGATGTATTTGAAGTTCAATTCTGGCCTACATTTTAAACAATAATACCGTTTAATCGAAAAGAATCCTAACAAAACATATTTCATGCAGGCAGCTATATACCAACAATGAAAAGCATTCATTTATGACAAATACCAATAAAAAGGCCTTAGCCTAAATGTTACTTTGTAGATCTGACTCTGTGATATTGTTAATGTAAGAAAATCATCTTCATTTTCTTGCTATGACTTTTCAAATAGCTATTTTCTTTCTTGCTTGTTTTCTTTTTTCCCTTTTGGTATATAGTATAATATGGTATGAAGAGGAAAAAATAATTTAAAACAACTCAAATAATTGTTTAACATTCTTAATCTTCTAAAAATAGCCCCAGTCCATTTTTTTATAAGAAAGCACAGTTAAAAACAAGCATTTTATCTAGTGTTGGAAAGACATATCAAAATGTAAAGGCCTCCTATGGTTTTATATTCTCAATTCTTTAGGCACTTGGTCTTGTGCGATTACTCCCTTGGAAAATTGAATTGAGGTGAATTGGGGAGACTATTTTAGATGATTCTCTATTTCTCAAGGCATTAATCCTTAGAGGTACCATTCTGTTCCAGGAGCCAAAAAGAAGAGTCTTCTGTATAAATGGCTTTCCTTTGCCTAGCCCTTCTCTACCTGTCCTACTATGAGTAGTCTTTTGGAGGTAGATATTGATTTTTGTTTGTGTGTTCTTCAGGATTCTATTTGGTATATTATTCTCTCATGTTTTTAGAAATGTTCTTTGTCTGCACCATATATTACAGTGCATAGCAGATGAACTATGTCTAATTCCCAATTGTATCTGTATTTTGTTGAAAAGAGCTATTGTTATACAAATTTTCCCCTTCCAACCTAGGTAGAAATTAAAATAAACATAATTAGCCCTCAGTAGAACTGCAAAAAAATGCTGAGGTGAGACAAAAATTTAAGTGGCCAAAAGTGAATTTGTTCAAATTGACCTTTTCCATGTCTTTGTTATTAGTACCCATTACTTCCATGTAAGAAACCAAAGATATAGTGAGAAAGTGCATGGCTTTTCTGATCAGATAAACTTGCACTGGATTTCTGGATTCTAGTAAAAGTCTGACAATTTACTGTGTTTCTGAGTAATTCACAAACTTCAGTCACTTTGCTTGTTAAATAAAAATATTGTTAACTAGATAATTGTTCTTTCTCTCCCTCCCTCCCTCTTTCTTTCTCTGCCTCCTCTATTTTCTTTTCTTCCTTTCTTCTTTGGTTCTTTCTTTCTTTCTTTCTTTCTTTCTTTCTTTCTTTCTTTCTTTCTTTCTTTCTTTCCTTCTTTCTTTCCTTCTTTCCTTCTTTCCTTCTTTCCTTCTTTCCTTCTTTCCTTCTTTCTTTCCTTCCTTCTTTTTCTGTCTTTGGTCACTCATTTCATTCCAGTCCTTAGATTCAAACAGAGGATCTTAGACCTACTATAAAGCTAGCTACCACTGAGCCAAGGATACCTATCCAACATACACAGTTATCATGATGACTATAACGTTTCCCAAAAGCCTACCACAGAGTTTAGCATACAAGTGTTCAGTAAATGTTATTTTATTTTCCTAATTACTAATGTTTTCTTTCAAAACAATTTTATGCCTTATACATATTTGTATACATATATGTCAGTATGTATATATGTTCTGTTATCATTAATAGCAGTATCACCACCATTAGAATAGAGCTTGGGAACTAAAGGAACAATGAGATTCACTGCGTTGAGTTGATTTTAAAAAAAAGACAAATGATCAAAGAAGTAGATTTCACAAACATTCTTGAATTCTTGACATTCCTAAATCTATCCATCTATGCTTTTAAATATCCAGTTAATGTTTTAACTATTAATGTTTATTCTTGGGAACAGAAAATTGAATGATGACATATTACCAGAAAAAAATTCTGTTATTTTCCATAGAATGCCTGTATATATTTATCCTTATTTCTACAGCAGTATTTCACAGATTTAATTTTATTTTAAGAAGCCCCTGCAATAATTTTTCACTTTTATAAGGAACTATGAACCTAGGCTGTAATATTATAAGATCAAATTAAGATAGAATATGCTTAAAGTTTTCTGTCTTGACTCTACTGCTAACATCTTTTAGCCCAGTAACTTAATGCATGTTCCTTGCATAAGTTTAATGAGGACAGACTTATGTAAACTAAGATTACATCACATTTGTTTACTGAAGTGTAAGGTACCCATTAGGCAAAACAATCTAATTTAGAAAATGTTGAAAGATCCAAAGATTAGGACTGAAAATAAACATGAGTCAGCACTTTCTAATACAAAGATTTTTTTTTTTTTTTAAAGAAAGGACATATTTAGTACTCAGTCCAGAACATTTCAATAGAATAGCCAAGATTTTAAATGATTTCAAAAAATGGACTATACCATTAAAGAAGACATCATTATTTAATAAATAACATTTGTACAGACTTTTAGATCAATATTTGTATGAAAAACCAGACTACTTGATTCCAACAGAACAAATGAATAGCTCAAATTCTTAACCATAAGAATTATTTTAAATTATAAGTTTTATACTATATAATGTTCCCAGAAATATCAGTTCTAGTAAGAAATCCTAGAGATTAAATAGCTGAAACAACTTTATATTGTTGCATTAAAACAGCAAATGTTTGCATATTTTATGGGCAGTTGTAAATATAAACTGACTATGTATATATGCAATTTTTTCATATTTACAAGGATCAAATTCTAGTTAAGTGAGTTTTATCAAACTATCCCCAGAAGTTTTCTCTTCAAGAGAGTTAGTCAGGTAATAACTACTGCAATTTTTTCATCTTTTTCCTTGTAATTTATCTTTTTTCAATTTGCTCCAAAGTTCCAACACTGAAGACATCTCCCACTATACTTTACCCTGTACCTTAGGTCCAGAAAACAAGAGATAACCAAAGAATTCAATATAGTCATTGTTTCTCAGAATGCAAGGTCATCTGCTTTTGTGCCTGGGTGAGTTGACAGTGATTAATTGGTTCTAGAAACAATTTCATTCACATTATTATACAGAATTGTGTGTTGCTTTTGGTCTCTAAAAGAAATATTATTTTCAATGAAAGAAAATACTTTCAGAATTTGTAAAACATCCACGAAGAAGATATAAATTTAGTGATACATTTAATTATACTCATGCTTTCAATACTAAATTATCAGTTGTGATTAAAATAACCTATGTATAGAACTACATAGCATATATATATATATATATATATATATATATATATATATATATATATATATATATATCTTACCTTATCAAAAGGTGATCATCAAATTGTAAACAACAACAAAAACATGTCTTGGTAAACTGTATGTTCCAGTTTCATGAGTTCATGAGAATGAGAAATATTGAAAGAAAATTACAACATGATGACAAGAAAAAAATCTGTTAAAATTTGGAACTTTGTCTTTTGTTTTGTAGATTCTCTCTTGGGGAGTAATCATTTTTTTCAATCAAAAGTTACTATCACTGACCTTAAGCTGTACTACAAAGCAATAGTGATACAAACTGGATAGCATTGGTGTAGTAACAGAAAATTTTATCAGTGGAAGAGAATTAAAGAATTAAACCCTCATACCTGTGGATATTTGATTTTGAACACAGAGGCCAAACCATACAATAGAAAAAAAAAGCATCTTCAACAAATTGGGCTGGATGTCTGTATTTACAAAAATGCAAACATCCATTTTTATCACCATACACTAAATGCAAGTCCAAAAGGGTCCAGGACCTCAACAACAACAACAACAACAACAAAAAAACCAGATATATTAAATCTAAGAGAAAGTGGAAAATAGCCTTGAACACACTGGTACAGGCAACAATTTCATGAAGTGAACAGCAATCACTCACTCTCTAAGGTCAGCAATTAATAATCAGGACTTATGAAACTCAAAAGCTTCTGTAAGGCAATGGGCATACACAAGAAGTTAGATACCAACAAACCAAATAACCCAATATGGCCAAGAAGGACTAAAAGTAATGTTCAACACCCTTTACTGGCATGTATTTTTCTCAACTTACTATAATAAGAGTTCAACATTCCCTATAACCACCACCCATAACAGGATATAATGAAGTATATAATGGGAACCAGAAAATCTCATGGTAATTATCAGTTTTCTTAAACATAATAATAATTCAATCTTTAAAATATGCAAAAAAATATTGTGTTTCCTCAGAAAATTGCAAACAATTCTATCTGAAGACCCAGCTATATCACTCTTGGGGATATATCTAAAATATGCCCCACCATACCACAAGAGTGTGTGCTCCAACTCCACAACGTTCATAGCAGTCTTATTGGTGATAGCCAGAAGCTGGAAACAACCCAGATGTTCCACAATGGAATAATGGATACAAAAAAACGTAGTTCATTTACATAGTTGAATACTATTGGAATATTAACAAAGAGGACATCATGAGTTTTGCCTGCAAATGGATGGAACTAGAAAATATCATCCTGAGTGAGGTAACTCAGAACCAAAAGGATTCTCATGGTGTGTACTCACTAATAAGTAGATATCAGCCAATAATGTTCAGAACACCTATGATACAATTCACAGAACTCATAAAGTTAACAAGCTGAATAACTCAAATGAGCATGCTTCAATCCCTCTTGAGAAGGAGAAGAAAGGAATAAGGGAAGCAGAGGGAGGGAGACACCTGGGTGGTATAGGGGAGTGTCAGAGACCAGGTTGAGAAAGCCTAGGCATCTAACATCTCGGGCATCCCACAGCCTAGGCATTTTACACCCAGGGCATCCCGCAGCCCAGGTGTTTTCACAGTATGCAGCTAGGAGCCACATAGTTCTTTGTCAAGAGCCCTTCCCCCTCTCCCTCTGCAAGGCCACTCCTGGGAACCAGCAAGACCTAAACAGACATCAAGGATTGAGGGAGTCTTCTCACATTCCAGAGCTGTCCAGAGCTTTCAACTTGAACTGTTAGGAGGATCCAGACTCTGAGATAGGACTCTTAGATAAGCCGCCCTATGTCCCAGGGCAGTGGCGCCAAGGACCCTAGATGAATCACTAAATGTATTAGACTTGCAAATAACTCTTCCCAATTATTTCTCTCACTGTATACCTTTGATCACTCACCCAACCCCTCTCCAAATTGTATAAAGCCCGAACATTTCCCCTGAGTAAAGAAGACTATGAAAAACATGCATGGTCTCTATCTCTTTCTTTATTCCCATTTCTCTCTAGGTTTGTGATCTCCCTCAAGGACCATGGAATAAAGTGTCCAGCGGGCCGGTACAGGGGAGCAGAAAAGGAAAACATGATCAGGTATTTGGATTCTCAGGAGAAAAGCCCTGAAAACCAGTAGAATGAGTGTATACACAGTCTCTGAGGGTTGGATGTGGGGGAACCCTCTAAAAAGTACCAGAGACCTGGGAAGTGAGATACTCTCAGGACTCAAGGACCTTAGATGAAATACCCAACAGTGGGAGAGGGAACTTATAAAGACTACAGTAGAAAATCAGGAAATCAAGGGGAGGGATGGGGTTGCCATCCCACAGTCAAAAATTCTGACCTAGAATTGTTTTTGTCTTAAAGAACTGCAGAGATAAAAGTTGACAAGAGACAAAGGGAACAGAGGTCCAATGACAGGCCCAAATTGAGATCCAGCTTAAGGGGAGAGAGACTCTAAGGCCTCACACTCTAGCTGATGCTATGGTGGACTTAGAGACAGGAAGCTACCATGGCTATTCTCTGGGTACCCCAACAAGCAGGTGACTGAGACAGATGCAGATACTTACACCCAACCAATGGTTTTCAGTCTGGGACATTTGTTGTTGGATTAGGGAAAGGCTGGAAGAAACTGAGGAGAAGGACAACCACATAGGAAGACCAGCAGTCTCAACTAACCTGGACTCCAGAGGTCTGTCAGACACTGAGCCACCACAGCATCCATCAGATATGAGGCTCCTGATGCATATATAGCAGAGGACTGCTTAATCTGGACTCAGTGAGAGAAGGGAGGCCTAACCATGGAGAGACTTGAGTCCCCAGGGAGTGGGAAGGCCAGACCAGGGTGGAAGGTGGGGGTAGGAACATCATCTTGGAGACAGGAGGAGGAGGAATGAGATGAGGAAGTGTGGGAGGTTAGATCCAGTGTACAGTAACGACATGCCCATAAAAAAAAATAAAGTTAAAAAAAAAAGTATTGTTGATTCTAGTATATAATTTTATACCATTGTAGTGAGCCCACAGTGTCTCACCTAAGGACTTTTAAATAATTATAAAATAACTGTTCAAATTCATTATTTTATTTTAGTGCTGTATTTTGGGTAATACCCTATTAAGAATGGCAATATCCAGATTGCACTACTTTAGAGACTAGCTTGGGCACAGGGTATGTCTGCTTTAATATTACTAAATGTCTGTCATTTTCTTCTTAAACCTACCTGTCACATGACAACTTGTAATATAGAGAGAACTGTATAATGAAGCAAAGGAACTTTACTCATGGTTATATGATTTTTGATATATATTGTTTCAAGTCAACCACATGGGATTTCCTTTTGTCTTTTAAATACACTAATTTTAATGCCTGCTATGGGAATGAAAAAAAAATGAAGAGACAAAACTATGATTTAATTATTGATAAAAGTAGCCCATAGAGAGCCGGGTGTGGTGGCGCACACCTTTAATCCTAGCACTCGGGAGGCAGAGGCAGGCAGAGTTCTGAGTTCGAGGCCAGCCCGGTCTACAAAGTGAGTTTCAGGACAGCCAAGGTTACACAGAGAAACCCTGTCTCAAAAAACAACAAAAACCAAAAACAATAACAAAAAAAATGTAGCCCATAGGAATCTGGAGACACATATCTCCATTGATCAGTTTAATTTTGTGGCATTAAAGGTGGGCATGTATTGAAGATACAACCTTTCAATATACTCATATTTGTATGCAAAAGCTGTTATGACCTTATCATTTAGTATACTCAGCAAATCCTAGATATATCCATTACTTATTTAAAATTTCTATCCTTAACATTTTACCTGCATTTTGTTCACATGGAAATTAAAACTTCCTGTTGGTGGCAGCAATAATTTAATTTTATCCTTCATAAAAATAAATTAAACAAAAGATTTATAGGCAATTAAGTAGAAGCAAGCTACCTCTATTGTAAAAGATGTTTCTAACTACAACATATTGAAACAGAAATTAGCCTACCAGCATTTGAAACCAGCCAATGGTATTTTATTGTTGCATATGCATATTCTTCTATGTCTCCTAGCTCCAGAATATACAATGCCAGTGACAGTATCAGTGTTGCATAAATGCAAAAAATATTTTTATTTATATCCAGTCTTGATTATCTCTTTGTACTTGTCCATAAATAGCTGAATATTTTACTAAGATTGATTTATAAATCAAGGATCACAAACTAATGGCAATATTGAGTAGCTAGCTTAAATGGCAAATGTTTGAATTCATATGCTGTTTCAAATCTCCTTTGACCTTTTCTCCTCTCTCTTTTTATATTGACTACTGTATTTTTGGTCTAAAATATTTCTATCTTTAAGGGTTGAGGTACATACATATTTTATATATAAACATTGGATATTAATTCTGCATCATGGACCTAAGCATAAATATATGAAAATTGTATATTTTGTTGGCCAATGAAAGGAATCACAGATGTACACAGACACAGAACACAATCATTTTCTACAATGAAAGAAATAGTGATAATGGCACTTGCTTCCCAGTCAGTAGCAATAAAGCTACTTCCCAGTCAGTGAGAAATATGAAAGCTCATTCTATTTTATGTCAGACTGTATTTGTACAGGTTTCTCCAGGTGATCTATATTCATATTGCAATTTTAAAACTGAACAAACACCATGCGTTTGGTAAAGACACTTGTTTCTAGTCCTGAAGACCTAATGTCAATTCTCAGAACACATGCAATAGGAGAGAATCAATGTCACAATTTGTCCCTTGACTTCTATTCATGCACTTATATGGATGCATGTGTGTATATGTGTAAATGCACATACATAGACACACATACACACATATATATATATATATATATATATATATATATATATATATACATACTCAATATAACTAAATAATAGATTGATAAATAAGTAAATAATAAAGTAAATGTAGTATATTTGAAAAGCTTTAAACTAAGCATATGGTTTTTATGTAGCCTTACCACTTATGAATGCCAAGACATCATTAAAAAAACATGCTATCTGGAGCAGAGCATGGCTTTGAATATCTCGAACTCAGTCTTAGACACAGTTTTTTTTTTTTTTTAAGTTTTTCCTAGAAGACAGAAAAACCAAACTTAAACACACTGATTTTAACAACTTCCCAGTTTTAATTAGTAAGGAGATGCCAAGAATCTTAAGAATCCTCTACTACAATCAAATATTCAATTAGACTAGACAGCACTGTTATGTGTGAGCAGGTTTGTGATTGTGTGGAGGACTAGCAAAGAAATGCTCACTATGAAGTGACAACAACTAAAGTTGTTTAAAGTATTTCCATTTTGACCTGTGTTTTGGTTGTCACAGTATCAATAAAACACTCTATTGGTCAACAAAATGAATTGCAGATATGTACAGAAATACAAATGGATCACCTTATGTTAGCCTGTAATTTTGCCTTAAATATATCATACTTGGGTTCTGATGTGAGTTTCAGGATAACACCTAGCTGTAAATATATTATGCATCTGTAAGTAACTTAGGTTATCTAGTACTTTTCTCTCTCTCTCTTTGTGCTATAAATATTTAATAGATATAGCCTATTTCTTCTTGGAAAGCTATCATCAAAGAAAAAAAGCTATTTTGATAGCAGCAACCAAAAGATATCTTTAAACTATTTATGTGTGTAGAAGATTCTGACAGAAAGAAAAGAAAAAAAGCACAACAATGTAAAACAAGAAAAACATATTAAAAGCTCTAGAAATCTGGGAAATGAATATATTTGTTTCTTCGTTGTACCTTTTGGACACTTCTGTAAAATATAAGAGCCCTTAGGAAGTATAACAAAAATCCATACCATTTCAGTTTCTTGTCACCAACCTCTATCAAAGATTTATGAAGTTGTTACTTTAGAAGCTGTAAATGTAGGAAATAATCTCTACTTTTTTTTTTTTTAGATTTGCATCCCTCAGTAGTATCTTAACACCTAAAACAGTTGATGCTTTAATATATTTGTATAAGTTCTCTGAACTACTCAAAAAAATTAATGTTGGGGTCTCCCACCTCCACTAATCACTCTCCCTCTAAACATTATATTGTGCCCCCTACAGGCGCATAGAATTGCTACTGAGAAGACCTCCCCAGATCTCCCAGAATGCAGCGACCTCGGACCGCCCACGATCGTTCAGACCGCCCACGATCGCTCAGACCCCCCACCATCCCTTGGACCCACCTACAATTGGACTGCTGCAGCATCTTCAAAGGGACTCAAGGGCAGGCTGGGAATCTTTCCTTGTACTTAAGCAAATTCCGATTAATAAAAACGGAGCCTTGATCAGAATCTTGACAGCGCATCCATTTTCCTTTCGCAGCCTATTTTCTTTTAGGATATTTTCGCCCTTCAGTATGAACTCAGACCAAAGTGTTTCTGCAGGGGCGGGAACACTCAAATTAACAAAGAACTAATTCCATAAAAAAAAAAATGTATTTGATCTGTGAGAAATGCCTCAGTGGTTAAGAACATTGGTTGCTCTTTGAAGTGTACCCATATTTGAACCCTAATGCACATATGGAGACTCACAAATATTTTTTAACTATAGTTCCAGGTCACACATGTGCTGCAAAGACATACATACAGGTGAAACCTCATACAGATATAAAAAGGACATTTTTTTCATAGCTTTGAAGGCAGAAATTTAAGCTCTCTATCATTGGCTTGAAATTAAGGTATGGAAAGGTGAGAACCATTGTTCTTGTGCAAGGTCAAGAGGAAACTTAAATTTTTTTTCTCTCTCGGGGTGGTGGTTGTTAGTGATCTGTGACTTGGTTTGCATTATCACCCAAATGCCTACTAGGTATTTGTGTTGTCTTTTCCTCTGTGCATAAGTTTGTATGATTCCCCTTACTCTCATTTTCATTAGGCTACTGGGTTTACATTTAGGATCAATGCAGAAAACTTAGTATGTTCTCTCAAAAAATTACACCTAAAAACAACTCTTTATTCAAAAGTAAGTAAGAATTATATTTTTCAGGTATTTCTTCAAGCACATCTTACAATTATAGTACCTATGGAAACAACAGATTTCTTAGGTCATCCATATCTTTGGATACCAATGTTCCCTACACAAGATTTTCTTTTCCCAGCTCATTCATTTCTGTATATATGTCCCATCATGTTGAACTACTAATTTTATCATGGTTTCATTGGTATTCTAAGCCAGTATCTTTATTTTTTCAATCATGTACCTGCTCTGGCTTCCAAAAATTATTCTAGGTAATGTTGTCATTACAAAAAAGCATGATCTAGTATAAACTTTACTACAAAATGCTTAATATTCAAGAACCCATTTCTAGCCATAGTTCTTCAATATAAAATGGATGAGAAAAAGCCTTTGCAGGGTCTATAACATGTTTTCGTTATGAAGAATGTGAATAGAATGCTTGGTGATTTTTATTTTTGCCAATCTCATATAAAACCTTTCTGACTAGAAACTGTTGCATATTGCCTTTATTTCAGCTGTGTTATTTTACTTAAAAAAATTAAATGCTCATGGAAGCACAGGATTCGAGCAGCCACATCCCTTTAGCTAGAATTAGCCTATGGATATGAAAGTTAAACTCTACAGATGCTCCAGTTCCTATTTTGGCTTGACCAGTAGAATGTTTATAGGCCACAAAAATGACTCACCAGAGAAAAATGCTTGGTGTTAAGTGTAACAACCTGGGGTCTATTGCAGGCAACAGACTCCTGCAAGTTGTCCCATTATAAAATTATATATCTTACATTTGAAGATACTAGAACTTAATTATACAGCTTGAGGTCACTTACAATTTTAAAATGCTGTCCTACTGTTTATTTGACATTTAAGAGACCAATGTTATTAATCAAACTTACTTGTCTTGAATTTCCTATATAATTAACTTTTACAATCTAAGCTAATATATAGCTGTAATCTTACATTATTACTCTTCCATGATCCTGACCCAGAGTAATACATGTATACCATTTGCTGAAAACAACAATCATAGTGGATGAAAGTAATCTTAAATATGAATATATATTATAAATATAGGACATAACGTTTATGGACATTGGATATTAGTTGACAAATGTTTTTTTGTAGTTTGGTTTATTGTATGAATAACTCTGGATCGGTTGGAATCAGATATTTGAACGTGTGTAAAACTCTGTTAAAGACTTTTGCAAAGCATCCTATTGCATCTTCATGTGATGTTTACTGTGCTCTTTATAAAGTCGGACCAAAACTATTGTGAAGGGCAGACACACACAGTTCCTCAACAAAAAGATACATTGAGATAAAGAGGTACAAATACAAATACAGACACAAGGACAGATTCACATTTCAGCTTTCAGGTTGTCAAACCATCATACTCATATAACAGTGTAAAAGAAAAACACACACACACACAAGGCATACATACATACATATACATGAATATACACACACATGTAAACATAATAAAAAATGATTTGCAGTGCTTATTCAAAGTCAATTTCACAACAGTTACTTGAAAATCATTTGTTGACTTTTTTTTAAAAAGCTACTTGCTGAATGATTGCAAAGGAATGTTAAATTTTGTTTGAATTCTGAAGAAAAGAAACAGTATGATCTGACAATAGGCATATCACTTTCTCTTAAACTACTTGTTAAGGAATCCAAAACTTGTTTTTTTTCACAAATCATTCTAAATATTTTACATTTAACAAACACTTTAAAAGATGGTATTAATCTAATCCTCATACACATTGTCGAGATGTCTTTCTATTGAATTATCTTCATGTTTGGCATAGTATGAAAAACTTTTATGTTAAATATTACCTTTATTTTGATTCACTAATTATTTTTTCCAAATTGTTAATGACTTTTCCAGTCTATAAATGTAGGTATATATAGTACTGATTACTTTTTTACCAAATTGTTTAAGACTTTTCCAATCTAGAAATGTAGGAATATATATGCCTTTATCTACTAATAAATACTCAATGAAAAATGAATATGTAGCCAACTAAATTTAAATAATCTGTATCTGAAAACACAGATGCTACATATATTAGAACAGAGTTTTTCTATATCTAACTTTGATGAAATCTGTATTAATTATAACAGAATATTGAACTTAGTATCATAAAAATAATGTTAAAAATAAAATCATTATAAATAAAAACATTCCAGTATCGAAAAGTCCTGCTACTCTTTCCCCAAATGCAAGCAGGTTCATCAACCAGCATTTAGAATGAGTTTCACAATTTTGACACATTCTTAAATTAAAACAAAGAAATAAAACATTACAACATAAAGCTTACAGATCACTTTTGAAAATTTGGCATTTCTTTCTCTTTGTGACAATTCCAAGATAAAGTTACATGGATTTGGAATAATGAGACAGGATGCTAATACCTCATTAATGCTCCATAACTCATTAATATATAGATAAATGTTACCCCCTTAGCTTGTGCCTCTAGCTGCATATGTAGCAGAAGATGGCCTAATCGGCCATCACTGGGAAGAGAGGCCCCGTGGTCTTGCAAACTTTATATGACCCAGCACAAGGGAACACCTGGGCCAAGTTGTGGGAGTGGGAGTGGGTGGGTAAAGGAGCAGGGGCGGGGGGGGTATAGGGAACTTTCGGGATAGCATTTGAAATGTAAATAAAGAAAATAATAATAAAAAATGAAATAAAATAATTTTGTTTTCTTAAGATGCAATAATGTTTCAATTAAATGAAGCAAAACTGATAGCACCACTGAGTGCTAAAGAAATGTTCAAAAAACTCCAATATGTTTCATTTCCACAGGTTATTAAGTTATGCCACAAAACTAAGAAACATAAGACAATTTGTATAACTATGATTGTCATATATCCATCTAATGCCCTGTGGGCCAATATGTTGTATCCTGAATGACTTGGCACCTTGACATGACTCTTGGAGACATGTAGGGATGGTGAAAGGACAGATATATGGGTATAAATACAGAACAGTTGGGGGAATAAGTGGACTATACACACACTGGTGAAGTTGCATCTACTAAACATCAACATCAAACTTCAAGGTGTTCATTATTTACACTACAGAATAGTTAGATATTTTTAGTAGAATGCCTGTATAGGCCAGCAGTCTCAGGTTATAAACATCCTAGAGATGGTTATTGTGTTGATAAGTTTTCAAAGCATCTCACCCAGACAAGAGGAAGGCATTGCCAAATTCCCATGGATCTGAGACAGTGATTCTTGACATAGCTGTGCCCATCTTAACAATTGCATAAACTCAAGGCTCAACATGCCACAGCAGAGCTTTAATTTATTGATTTTATCTAATTAAAGTTTCCTGAAGTGTATAATACATGTTTCCAATATAAATAAACATGTTATGCTGTCATTTAGTGGTATATTAATGACTCACAGTCATTGTTTCAAAGTGAAAATTTATTTAGTGTCTAGATGGAGCACAAATTACAGAGGTGCTCTGAGCCTTTATTTATCTATTTATTTATTTATTTATCTATCTATTTATTTATTTATTTATTAAAAAGACTTTGATGTGAACTTGCATCTGAATTTCTTACTTACTTTTATAAATGTGAAAATAATTAGCATCTTGACCAATATGGCTTTCTTTATATACAACTTGTTACTGAATTGACTGTTGAAACTGAGTCCTTTTCTCCATACTCCATATCATATTTACCTGTCTCAACATTTCCTGTAACATGGCTACAGGACTGAGAGCACTAACTTTTATTAATACATACTTTGAAAATCAAATCATGGACTTCATAAACATGTAAGGAATTATTTCTTAGCATTATTTACACAGTATTTAAGCAAAAATGACCCAATGGGCATATAAGAGTGAAAAATTTGTCACATTCCCTGTTGATAACAATAAACCTGTTGATGAATGCCACACTTAAGTGTTTTCTTTTTCTTCAATTGTATTTAACTGATAATAGAATTTCAGATAAACAAATATTTTCTATTGTTTGTCACTATTGTGAAGGGTGCTATTTCCCTAATTTCTTTTTCAGCCTGTATTTCCTTTGAATAGAGGAAAGCTACTGATTTGTTTGAGTTAATTTTACATTCAGCCACATTGCTGAAGTTGTTTATCAGCTGTAGGAGTTCTCTGGTGGATTTTTTGGGGTCCCTTATGTAGACTATCATATCATCTGCAAATAGTGATATCTTGATTTCCTCCTCTCCAATTTGTATCCCTTTCATCTTCTTTTGTTGCCTAATTGCTCTGGTTAGAACTTAGAATACTATATTTAGTAGATAGGGAGAGTGTGGGTAGCCTTGTCTTGAAGCATATGAAATATCTATATGACAAGAATTTGAAGTATCTGAAGAAATATACTAAAGAATACCTCAGAAAAGGGAAAGGTCTCTCATGCTCATGGATCAGCAGGATTAACATAGTAAAAATGGCCAACTTACCAAAAGTAATCTACAGATTCAATGCAATCCCCATCAATATTCCAACTTAATTCTCCATAGAGATAGAAATAACAATTCTAAAATTCATCTGAAATAGGAAAAAATTCAGGATAGCAAAATCTGTACTCAATGCTAAAAGAATTTCTGGGAGAAATCACCGTTTCTTGACTTGAAGCTCTATTACAGAGCTATAGTGATAAAAACCACATACTACTGGTACATAGACAGGCAAGTATATCAATGGAATAGAATTGAAGACCTAGAAGTGAACCCACATACCTATTGTCACTTGATCTTTGACTAAAGAGCTAAAACCATCCAGTGGAAAAAGACTGCATGTTCAACAAATGGTGCTATTTCAACTGGTGGTCAGGATGTAGAAGAATGCAAATTGATCCATCCTTATCCCCTTGTACAAAAGCTAAAATCCAAGTGGATCAAGGACCTCCACATAAAACCAGATGCACTAGATCTAATAGAAGGGGAGAGAGAGAGAGAGAGAGAGAGAGAGAGAGAGAGAGAGAGAGAGAGAGAGAGAACAGCCAAAGGGGAAAATTTCCATAACAGAACACCAATGACAAATGCTCTAAGAACCACAATTGACAAATGGAACCTCATAAAATTGAAAAGCTTCTGTAAGGCAAAGGGCACTGTCAATAGGACAAATCAGCAACCCACAGATTGGGAAAAGATCTTTATGGACCCTACATCTGATAGAGGACTAATATTCAAAATGTACAAAGATGGGGTACAGCTCTAAGCAAAGAATTCTAGCTGATGAATTTAAAATGGCTGAGAAGCACTTAACAAAGTGTTCAACATCTTTAGTGATCAGGAAAATGCAAATCAAAACAACCCTGAGATCCCACCTCACACCAGTCAAAATGGCTAAGATCAAAAATCTCAGGTGACAGCAGATGCTGGCATGAATGTGGAGAGAGGAAAACTCCAACATTGCTGGTATAACCACTTTGGAAATCAATCTGACATGATTACCTCAGAAAAATAGAAATAGTTCTCTACCTGAAGATTCAGTTATATCACTACTGGTAAGTACCTAAAAGTTGTTCCAACATACAACAAGCACACATGGTCCACTGTCTTTAGAGCAGCCTTACTTATAAAAGTCACAAGCTGGAAACAACCTAGATGTCCCACAACAGAAGAATGGATACAAAAAATGTGGTACATTTATACAATGGAGTAATGCTCACATATTAAAAACAATGACTTCATAAAATTTTTAGGCAAATGGATGGAACTAGAAAATAAAATCCTGAGTGAGGTAAGTCAATCATAAAAGAGCATACATGGTGTGGACTCACTGATAAGTGGATATTAGCGCAAAGCTAAGAATACCCATGATACAACCCATAAACCATATGAAGCTTAAGAAGAAGGAAGACCTGTCTCCTGAGAGGCTCTGCTAGTGCCTGACAAATACAGAAGTGGATGCTCACAGCCATCCATTGTTCTGAGCACAGGGTCCCCAATGAAGGAGCTAGAGAAAGGACCAAGAAACTAAAGGGGTTTGCAGCCCCATAGAAGGAACAAAAATATGAACTAACCAGTTCTCCCAGAGCTCCTAGGGACTAAACCACCAACCAAAGAATACACATAGTGGGACTCATGGATCTAGCTGAATATGTTGCAGAGGATTGCCTAGCTAGTCATGAATGGGAAGAGAGGCCCTTCATCCTATAAAGGTTCTTTGCCCCAGTGTAGGGGAAGTTAGGGCCAGGAAGCAAGAGTGGGTGTGTTGGTGAGTAGGGGGAGGGGGGAAGTGGTAGGGAGTTTTTCAGAGCAGTAACAAGGAAAGGGGATAACATTTGAAATGTAAATAAAGAAAATATCTAATAGAAAATGCTAAATTAAATTAAATTAAATTTTAAAAAGAAAGAAAAAGAAGTAGGAAGAGCAATGTATAGATTCTTCAGTCATACATTGAATGGGGAAGAAAATAATCACAGGAGGTAAAGGGAAGGAGGGACCTGGGAGGGATAGAGGGTGTAGAGGGAAAACAGCAGGAAGGAACAGTTATTGAAAGGTACAGGAGTGAAGTACAGAGGGTCAGGTAATTAAATAGAAACATTTAGCAGTGGGGAATGGGTACATGAGAGAATAGCCACTAGACAGCCCCAGACTTCAGGGAAGAAAGAGGCCCCTAAGACCCAATGGTGATGACTTGAAAGGAAATACACAACAGTTGGGAGATAGAACGTGAAGAGACTGCCTCCAGCCAATAGTCATGGCTCCCAGTTGAGGGAGGGGGCTACCCATGTTTCTCTAATATTTTTTTCTTTTTTTTTTTAACTTACTTTATTAGATATTTTCTTCATTTACATTTCAAATGCTATCCCGAATGTCCACTAAACCCTCCCACCACCCTGCTCCCCTCCCCACCCACTCCCACTTCTTGGCCCTGGCGTTCCCCTGTATGGGGCATATATAGTTTGCAAGACCAAGGGGCATCTCTTCCTAACGATGGCCATCTTCTGCTATATATGCAGCTAGAGACATGAGCTCTGGGGGTACTGATTAGTTCATATTGTTGTTTTACCTATAGGGTTGCCGACCCTATCAGTTCCTTGGGTAATTTCTCTAGCTCTTCCATTGTGGACCCTGTGTTCTATCCTATAGATTACTGTGGGCACCCGCTTCTATATTTGCCAGGCATTGGCATAGCCTCAGAGAGATAGCTATATCAGTGTCCTTTCAGCAAGATCTCGCTGGCATATGCAATAGTGTATGTATTTGGTGGTTGATTATGGGATGAACCCCCGGGTGTTCCAGTCTCTGGATGGTCCATCCTTTAGTCTTAGCTCCAAACTTTGTCTCTGTTACTTCTTTCATGGGTATTTTATTCCCTATTTTGGGGAGGAATGAAGTAGCCACGTGTTGGTCTTCCTTATTCTTGAGTTTCTTGTGTTTTGGAGATTGTATCTTGGATATTCTAGGTTTCTGGGCTAATATCCACTTATCAGTGAGTGTATATTATGTGAGTTCTTTTGTGGTTGGGTTACCTCACTCAGGATGATATCCTCCAGATACATTCATTTGCTTAAGAATTTCATAAATTCATTGTTTTTAATAGCTGAGTAGTACTCCATTGTGTAAATGTACCACATTTTCTGTATCCATTCTTCTGTTGAGGGACATCTGGGTTCTTCCCAGCTTCTGGCTATTATAAATATGACAGCTATGAACATAGTGGGGCATGTATCCTTATTACCAGTTGGAACATCTTCTGGGCATATACCTAGAAGAGGTATTTCTACATTAAATTCAAAATGAAAGCCTTGAATTATTTTTATATAATGTATTGACTTTCTAAAGAAAAGTCATCTTTCCTATGTTGAATGCCATCTAATATTGAAACGAGCCATAAGGTAATATCATGGATTGGGGGGTGGAAGAGACTGAGTACAAATAATATACCCACATAACACATACACACATATATGATGTGGATATGAATGCATGCATTTATGATTTTATCTCCACTGAAAAACTTACATTGTTGTTCAAGCTGAACACCATTCTCAGTATGAAAATCTGTCACTTGATGTGCTAACTAAAAGTTTCCTCTTCTCTGAATTTTCTTATTTTTTATAAGGTAAAATCTATGTTTTTTATTTTAAATAAATGTTCCAGGTGGTTCTGATACATGTGATAGAGTGATGACACATTGAGAAGCAATGTCTGGACTTATATCCTGTAATCACAACTGCGTGTTTCAATAATTTGAGGAGATTTTAGGAAGTACTAGAGATTGAGCCTTTTCCCAGACCAATGAAATGAAATTGTTGATTGTACAGCATGAGTACTGTGATTTTTAAAAGCTGTCTTGATGGTTTCAAAGTGTAGCTATGATTGAGCAACAATAGTATAAAGGTACAGAATTTATATTCCTTTGGTTCTGAAGGACGAAAAAGATAATGAAGAAAATGTAAGGAGGAAAGAAAAAGAAAAGCAAAAGTTTCTGTGTGTCTAAGCAGTGGCTTAGGCTGTTTTACCAGGGACCAAGTGTGATACTTTAGAAAAATCAAAGATGATTACACTTTCCAAATTTTCTTTCTTGTGATTTTACAGAAATAAGCTATAAATCTCTACTTCCCAGTTGCCCCAGCCTGTGCAGCTGCATAATACTTCTTCCAAAATAACTGCAACAATGTAGCCTGTGAAAGCCTTCTTCTCTTTTTTTTTATTCTACATTTTTTTCCAATTCAAATGCTATCCCGAAAGTCCCCTATACCCTCCCCCACCCAGCTCCCCTACCCACCCACTCCCACTTCTTGGCCCTGGTGTTCCCCTGTACTGGGGCATATAAAGTTTAAAATGTGGTACATTTACAAAATGGAGTACTACTCAGCTATTAAAAGCAATGAATTTATGAAATTCCTAGGCAAATGAATGAATCTGGAAGATATCATCCTGGGCAAGCCTTCTTTTCATTGTAGAACCAGTTCACTGCTACATAGAATATTCAACATCTTGTACTTACCTATCACTAGGCAGGAGAACAATAGAGAGTTTTTTATTTGTAAATTACCTTCTTACTGCTTATCTTTAAATTTTGTCCTCTGGCTTTATGAACTGAGTTTGTATTGCCTTTATATTGTTTCTGTTAAATATCTTCCTATAAATTCACAAAAATACTTGCAAAAATAACTCAAAGAAAATTCATATGTCACTTACTCATATCCAACATTTTTGTATTGTTTCTGAGGCCCTTACAGAGAGGGAATATTGGGGTTGGGATTACATATAATACATATACTTAAAACTGATAGTTTCCCTTCCAACTCAGCACTTCCCTGTGTATGTTCACTATCTCCTTTTTTGATAATTGTGAATTTACCAATAGTAACAACCATTGTTCCCATTATTCTCAATAGAGTTACTTTTTGCCTAAACCAGAAATATAAAAAAGTAGTTTAAAATTGTCTCTCTCATTCCAGTATAAATTTTTTCTTAGTTTTAAATTTCAGTATCAATACTCTAAAACCAAGATCCAGGATTCTAAAACTGATATATGTATGTGTGTTTGTTTGTGTGTGTGTCTGTGTTATTTGTGTTCTGTGTGCATCTGAATACAGTGAAGATTGTGAATGCATTTAGAAATGATTCATTGACATATATTAAATAAAGTCAGAGTTAGCAAGTATTGCCAAAATTATTCATTTTTCTCAGTGTTGAAACATATGCAATATATTCAGGGGTTTGTTCATATGATAAGACTTTTTCTTGGAAAATTACATTCTTTCATGGCATCATAAATTTCTGTCTTTTTTATGTGAACTATATGTATCCTTCTAATGTTCCATCTCACTTTGAAATGTCAAAGTCATTCTTCTAAAAAGTCACACAATTAGGTCATATATATTGCCCAATACTTTTACCTTCTCCATGAGCATTGGAATAAGAATAAGTCACGTTTAAGAACCTTGAATATTGCATATAACCTCACATTTTTAATTAGAATAAACAGAGTCAAAGTGATTTGAAATATATTTCAAAAAAGAGTCAAGCCTTTTGTTGAAGACAGTGGGGATAAAATAGCATTAAAGATTGAGACCTCTACATTCACTGTAAAACAAGTGCAAGTTTTTTCTGTAAGATTCAGTTATTTCTTCTGTAAAATTTTTATATAATGCTATAATATTTACAAGTTTACTATATTAAATTATCTTCACAAGTCTTGAATACATGCTCCACCCTAACCTAAAATCACAGAGGAAGCAAGAGATCTCATATAAAGAAATAAGGCACTGGATGTACAATTATAATAGCATACATTATGAATACAATTTTCAAACAAATTCATAAGGAGTGGCTGTATGTAAAACCCACCTTCTGTGTGGCTTACTTACCTCAATAGAATGGAGTAAGTGGTAGTTAAGAGGTTTAAAGGTTAATCCTCTTTTGAGGTGATCAGAATTGATGAGTAGATGTTTTCACCAAGACTTCTAAAGTTTAGAGATTTACCCAGTGACTGATTTCACTAAAAAATGACAGATTGTGGTTATATTAATCTATATCTGTTATGGTAAAAATTTAAACTAAAACCATGGTTTCTACCCCACTTTTGATTATTCCTAGAAAAATGACACACAACTTTTATTTTTATCATAGGCCTTATTGATCTCTAGAGCTAGACAGATATCTACTCTCTATGACTTCTTCCATATCAATCACCCTGAGTTATAACTTAGCATATTCCATCTAGGCTGCTCTTTACTCCAATTGGCCATAATTCATGATCATGTTTTCATGATTCACTTACCCCATTGTGTCTTCTCTCTCTCTCTCTCTCTCTCTCTCTCTCTCTCTCTCTCTCTCTCTCTCTCTCTCTCTCTCTCTCTCTCTCTCTCTCTCTCTCTCCTCTCTCTCTCTCTCTCTCTTCTTCCTTCTCTTTCTGTTGGTCCCTTCCAGACCCCAAGCCTGGGAATCCAAATTCTGCCAATCTCTCTTCTGCCCATCTATAGGTTGTAGGCACTTTTATTTTCCAATCACTAATAACTTGTGTCAGCAATATTAAATAGCATCACCTGTGTAAGTGCAAATTCTCTTATCCCTGAGGGCAATTGGGACTTAAGGAGCAGTATTTAGCATTACAATAGATAGCAAAAGACCAAACCTTAACATTTAGATTTGTTAAAAAACAAAGCTGTATGGAAAAAAGCCACATATATTTTTTCTACATAGATATACAATAATTTATGTGGCCTATGGAGATATCATTTATCTGAATATCTGATATCATTTTGACAATGTTTGTGTTCAAATCAATGACCCTTACTTAAATTCCCCTCAGATGAATATTTTCCATGCTTATATGCCATGGTTATTCAGTTTACTCATAGAGCCATTTGTTGGAAATATAGCCTGTTTTTCTAAACCTCATGTAATCAAGCCTATCATAACATGGAAAAAGGGCAGCGAGAAGCATATAAACATGCCTTGTTCATCATCACAGAAAGGAATGCTTATGTGCAAGCAAATAGAGTTTGAACTCAAGGGTACATCCAATATATGGTAAGTTTGATGAAATGGAAAGGAAAGGTAATTACAATACCCAAAGGGAATCTTTCAATTTTGACATTTCCTCTCTAGATTTGATGTTGACATTAATAATGAAAATGTTAAATGAAATTTCAACAGCTACTATAACATGTATCATCTTGATTGTGTATGTATGTATATATATATATATATATATATATATATATATATGTATATATATATATATATATATATGTAGGTATATATGTACATATATACATATATATTGGTTTATATTCAGAGTTCATGAATTATGTATACTACTGTTTTTCTGGTGGTAAATATGAACTTTTGCTCAGATAATTTTGTATAATTTATAAAGATCCTAGTCTAAATTAACTTACTGGCAACTCTTTTAAATCTTCTTTTCTCAAAGACTTTTCTGTAATCTGTATTAGCTGGATTTCTGTTGCAGTAACTGAGATACTCTTTCTAAATTGAAGAACAGGTCTTGTTGGCTGTGAAATCAGGGGTTTCCTTCAATGACTATTTGGTCCCATTGCCAATAATGGAATTACAGAAGCATAGTACATTATGGCAGTGTAGCATGTCATGGAACAAGCCTCACTGCAACTGGGAGGTAGAGAGAGATGGAGAGAGGAGTGGGTTAGGAACACAATATCATCTTTATGTGTCTCCCCAGAAAATGTTCTTGCATTAATTCTCGACTGTCAAATTCCCTATCCTTGTGTCCGACCAGTGACATAGACAATCACTTAAAACATTGACCTTTGACCTTTGTCCTTTGACTTAACCAAACAACATAAAGCCACTATTTTCTATCTTCATAAGCTATTTGTTTTAGAAATCTGAGCATTTATGTATAATTTGTTCATGCATTTTACTCTAAGTTCTATTCATATTTATCTGAATTTTAACAAACTAGGCTCTGTCAATTTCAGCACATTCCGCCCCTCCATGCTCATCAAAGACCAGTGAAATATGATGCTCATCTCCCTCTGCCAGAGTACTATAAAAATTATTTCTTGAGGTAAAGGGAGCTTTGTAAAATGATATATGCATACTTGTGCTGATTTCTTTTATGTCAACTTGACACACACCGGAGTTTTTTGAAAGGAAAGAACCTCGAGTGAAAAAAATGCCTCCATAAGAGCTGTCTTTAGGGTACTTTCTTTGGTGATTGAAGTGGGAAAATCCAAGCCCAATGTGAGTGAGGCCAATCCTTGTCTGGTAATCCAGGGTTTTTTAAGAAAGCAGGATGAGCAAGCCATGAAGAGCAAGTCAGTAACTAGCATTCCTACATGACCTCCGCATCAACAGGTGCCTCCAGTTTTCTGCCCTCTTTGAGTTCCTATTCTGACTTCCTTCAATGATGAATAATGACATGGAAATGAAAGCAAAATAAACCCCTTTTCTCCCTAACTTGCTTTGATCATGGTGTTTTACCACACCAATCGTCACTCTAACTAAGACACAGTGATTTTTATTTCTGTGATTTTTATTTTAATTGATACATAATGCAAACAATATACATATTAATAGCATACCAATATTATCAAATATGTGCATAGTACATCCTTTTTTTTAAAAAAAAAACATTTATTTATTATATTTAAGTACACTGCAGCTGACTTCAGACACTCCAGAAGAGGGCGTCAGATCTTGTTATGGATGGTTGTGAGCCACCATGTGGTTGCTGGGATTTGAACTCCGGACATTTGGAAGAGCATTCGGGTGCTCTTACCTACTGAGCCATCTCACCAGCCCCAGTACATCCTTTTTAACAATGTTAAAAATATATGGTTACTTAAATATTTATAATTTATTTCTGATGAAAACATTAAAAATAATTTCTCATATATATAAATGTGAAAAATAGTTTCATATACATAATACATATTAAATGTAAAATATATAATTACTTTTATAGTCACTCCATGACTCAATACCATGTTATTAAAATAAATTCTTTAGTGGATGTTATTTTCTGTGACTTGAAAGCAATATATTATACACATCAAAATTCCACTCAGTTTGTTATATGTGGAGGATGGATAGTCAATTCAAAAAGAAATGCATGCTGATTCTGTTTTAGAAACTGAAGGGAAACATATTATGTCATTCTCTTGGTGTTATGGTTTGCCAGAGTCACAACTAGATAACTGTCTATGTCCCCTTGAATTTCCTCAGGAGTCAGTTAACAGCTGCCACACAGCCCTAGTACTCTATTTTTGTGGGCTTGGAGAAGCATCTGGGGCATTTCCCATAATTACAGAGAATGGGAACTAAGGTTGTTTAGGGCTGTTGAGC
This sequence comes from Mus pahari, assembly GCF_900095145.1. Lineage (NCBI taxonomy): Eukaryota > Metazoa > Chordata > Mammalia > Rodentia > Muridae > Mus > Mus pahari. Next base: position 105,580,389 of record NC_034613.1, on the reverse strand, counting down.
TCTGGATTTGAATGCCAGAATTGTGGAGGGAAAATAGATTGGAACATACAATTTAGAAAGATATTCAAGTGGACTGTAGCTTGTGTTTTTGCTGTTGTACTTCAGTCAAGCAACACTGCTCTGGTATTTTGTCTCCCAAACCCATATCCACATTTATTATAAATATTATATTATGATTGGTATTACTGATATTCCTTTTAGTACTTTAATTTCAAAATGTTATCTAAAGTTTTGAATGACATTTGAAGAGCATTGTATGCTAAAATAATTTTCTATTAATATGTAGGCTAAGGCATTAAAGACTTTATTCTTTTGGTAGATGGTAATAGTTCTGTTACCATGCAACATTTATTCCTTTAATTTTATGTAAATTTAAATTTTATGATGTTTGCTTCTCCAAGATTATATAATCCCTTTTTTATTATTGAAAGGAATCACAATTATGCAAATGATTATATCCAAGGAGACAAGCAGCAATTAACTGTGAAAGACAGGCTGTTACTGTAAGAATTGTATTTGTACTGAATGGAATTGGACTTTTCTTAAAATAAACCTTTAATAAGGAAATTCAGATTTTAAAGGCAAGCAGTTCTTTGAGACAAGTTTGTACTCTTGCCATAATAGTTTTGCATTTTAATATTTATAGTTTTCTTTTACTCTTGTATGCTTTTAGCTCCTGCCTTAAAAAAAAAAACCTGCCTCAGCAACAAAAAAATATGCACCAAAAAGATCTCACATAGGTTTATGTAACTTTAATCTAGCTACTCACTCTCATTATTGTAAAAACTGCAAAAATAACCATTTTAACGAATTTTAAACTAACTCAGTGAGCTTCAATTTATTTATGAAACTACTAAAATTAAAACTACTTTTTATTATGTTTTATTAACATTTATTGAGTAAGACATTCTCATAGTTCTACGTTGTGGTAATATTGGGTACAGAAGGAAAGTTATTTTTTGCTCTTTAAGTGGTGAGTGAGGCTTCAATTACTGCTGTTTTTCAGCTATTATTATAATTTAGTAGGTCAAACAGAACATTAAGATACTATATAGTTCACTGAATAAAGCAAGTTTTATTTTAGTATGTGACAAACAGAACTTCAAATGCTCAAACTTCTATTTATTATGTGCCTTGGGTAAATCATATAACCATTTGGAATATCAGCTTTTCACAGATTTGTGAAATTTAACTGTAAATTATGTGTGTCATAGAAAGTGTTAGTCAAGTATTATTATGACCCATATCACAGACTCATAGGAATTCTTTGAACTGCATTGAGAAATACTGTTCTTAAAGCTTTCTTTGTTGAATGCAGTGATATGATTAAGAACTACACTTTGCATTTAGACTGAAATTAATATATTTGCATGAATAAGGTAGTGATTTCTCACAATCATTCAAAGAGAAGGAGAAATCAAGGGGTATACTTAAATCTATCACCAGCCGGGCGGTGGCACACACCTTTAATCCCAGCACTTGGAAGGCAGACAGGAAGATTTCTGAGATCGAGGCCAGCCTGGTCTACGAAGTGAGTTCCAAGACAGCCAGGACTATACAGAGAAACCCTGTCTCAAAAAAAAAAACAAAAACAAACAAACAAAAAAAAAAAACAAAAAAACAAACAAACAAAAAAACAAATATATATAACCAATTGGATCAAGTCACTTTAAAAAATGACAGCATATGTTGAATAGAACAAGAAACTCATAAAGCACTAGCCATCATGTTTGAATGACCACTTATTTCTTTATTTGGACCTACATAATTTAAATGAAGGAATTAAAGAGGTAGGCATATATGGCTACATTTTAAGGTGTGAGCTCTCAGATATTTAGGGAATACCAGAATGGACAATATCAGTTAAGGAAGTTAAGTCTGTTATTATCCAGGGATTGACATGCTAGTAGATTCCAATTAAACACATCAAACATGAATAGGATGGATGAATTAGGGATTTGAATTAGTGATTTAAAGCATGACAATTAGGGCTGAGGAATGATAGCCTTTGGGGCCCAAACGCATTACAGAATGAAGCACATGAAGAGAAAAGCTGCTACATGTGGTTTGCTTTCTTATTTACCATATTTTTTTCTTAATCAGCTACTTTGTATCTGTCTCAATTTAAGCACTGAATCTATAACTACCCTACTTAGGCTTATGCATACCTCTCTTTATTTGTAAGTAACTTGCGCCTATGATTTCTTAGTGTTCTGTATACAGAAGGCATGGGCTCCATAAGATTGTTTATAGTACCGAAAGCTTAAAATCATGACAGAAGGGAAAGACAGAGAAAAGTGGAGACTAGAAAGCACGCATAGGTAGAGGGAGGAAAAGAGAGTGTTCAGAGTCAGGTTTTAAAGATATGATGGTGGGTAAGAGAACATTAGAAAGATCCATGAATGAACTGGTTGAGTAAGCAATTTCTTTAACAGAACACCAGTGGCACAGGGTCTAGAATCAACAATTGGTAAGTGGGACCACATGTAACTGGAATGCATCTGTAGGACAAAGGATACTGTCAATAAGACAAATTAGCAGATTTGAAAACAAATTGAGAAAGGATCTTCACAAATCCTACATCTGACAGAGGGTACATCCACTCTGCAAATCAATCTGGAGTTTACTCAGAAACTTGGAAATAGATCTACCTGACAATGCAGCTATACCACTCTTCAGAATATATCTAAAAGATACCCCACCATGCCACAGGGGTACATGCTCCACTATGTTAATAGCTGCCTTATTTGAGATAGTGAGAAGCTGAAAACAACACAGATGTTACACAACAGAAGAATGGATACAAAAAGTGTGATTCATTTATACAATGGAAAACTACTCAGCTATTAATAATGACGACACCCAGTGTTTTGCAGGCAAATGGATGGAACTAGTAAATACCATCCTGAGTGTGGTGACTGAAAAGAAAATGTGTGGTATGTACTCAATAATAAGTGGATATTAGCTAAAATGTACAGAATACCCAGGATACAAGCCAGAGAACTAAAGAAGGTTAACAAGCTGAAGGGCCCAATTCGAAGGGAGAAGAAAGCAGTAATAGAAGGGGGGAGGGAGGGACTTGGGTGGGAAAGGGGACAGGGAGAATAAGAGGGGAACATGATCTGAAGGGGAATAGGACTGAAGCCCTGGGGACCACCAGAAAGAATGGAAACAGGCAACCTTGGGAGGTTGGAGGTGGGAGGACCCTCTAGAATATACCAGAGACGTGGGAGGTGAGAAACTCTCAGACCTCAAAGTGAGGGACATTAGATAAAATGCTATACTGTGAGGAGAGAAAACTTGTGGAGTCCACCTCCAGTAGAAAGACAGAGTATCAAGTGGAAGAATGGTGTTGCCATCTCACAGTCAAAAACTCTGACCAAGACTTGTTCATTTCTGAAAGGACTGCAGTAACAAAAATAAAGAAAAGCCTGAGGAAAAGAAGGTACAACAACAGACCCAAATTGGCATCCAGCTCAAGGGGAGGTCCAAAGGCCTGACACTATTACTGATGCTAAGGTGTGCTTACAAACAGGGGCCTATCATGACTGCCCTCCAAAAGATCCAACGAGTAGCTGAAAGAGGCTGATGCAGATATTTACACCCAACCAATGGACAGAAGCTGGTAACCCCTGTGGTTGAATTAGGTGAAAGTTGGAAGAAGCTGAGGAGGAGTATGTCCCTATAAGAAGACTATCAGTATCAACTAACCTAGACCCTGAGATCTCTCACATACTGAGCCACAACAAGGCAATATAAACCAGCTGAGAGTAGGTTCCCAAAAACATATACAACAGAGGACTACTTGGTCTGGCCTCAGTGAGAGAAGATGCACATAACCCTTGAGATACTTATGGACCCAGGGAAATGTGTGATAGGTTCAAGGTGGGGGTGGGGACATCCTCTTGGAGATGGGGTAGGAGGTATGGGATGTGGAACAGTCTGGGTGATGGGGTAAGAGAGGTATAAAGTCTGGACTGTCAAAGAAGAAGAAAATAAAATAAATAAATAAGAAAAAAAAACAGATATTCAAAGTCCTTAGTAATCAGGGAAATGCAAATCAAAACAACTCTGATAGTCCATCTTACATCAGTCAGAATGTCGAAGAACAAAAACTCAAGTGATCGCACATGCTAGGAAGAATGTGGAACAAGGGTAACACTCCCCCATTGCTGGTTGATGTGCAAACTTTTACAAACACTTTGAAAATCTATCAGGTATTTTCTCAGAAAATTGGGAATAGTTTTACCTGAAGACCAAGCCATACCACTCATGGGCATATAACCTGAATATGCTTAACCATCACACTTAAGACACTTGCTCTATCTTCTACCTGATCCCAGCAGAGGCAGCCAAGGGCTCCAGAATACTTTCCACACTGCAGAACTTCAGGATCACCTTGGGATCATGGGTGAGTAGAAGACAACATCAGCTCCAAAGAATCTCAGAGGGTATTGTGCCATCAGGAACAGGGACAAAAGAACCCTGACCAACCAGAGACTGGCCACCATCCTCCACATGAACCTGGCCAAGGGCATTGAGGGCCACATAGGAGTCTTCACTAATCTCCATGCACACCAGGACCTTGGGGTCACAGGTGAGTGGAACACAACATCAGCTCCAAAGAACCAAGGAGGGTCTTGTGCCATCAGGAACAGGGACAAAGGAACCCCACCCAACCAGAGGCTGGGAATTTTTTCCGGTCAGGGTCAGCCCAGCCATCTTCTGCTTGAACATAGCACACTCAGGACCTCATGATCACCAGAGAGCACTTGGGCAACAGAAGCAAGAGAGCTTCATGGACCGGGTCCTTTCTGGCCTTCATCCTTAGCCAGGAGGCAGAGCTGAGATCCAGACCACTGGGCCCCTTCCTTGCCAGAGGAGAGTCAGTATACAGGGAGGGCTCTGAACCCAGGAGTCAGGAGGTGGATTAGAGCTCCATACTTCTGGACACCAGCCCTGTAAGAGGAGAGCTTGCCTGCAGAGAGTGCTCTGATCACTGGACTCAGGTGAGAGTTGGACTCCCAGGAGTGTTGACAGAGCCTAACAGAATCACAGGAGAAACAAGCTCCAGCCAGAGACAGCTAGAACATTAACACAAGAGATTATCAGATGGCAAAAGGCAAATGTAAGAATCTTACTAACAAAAAACAAGAACACTGAGCATCATCAGAACCTAGTAAGCCCACCAAGCGAGTCCTGGATACACCAACACACCCAAAAAGCAAGACTTGGTTTTAAAATCATATCTCATGATGGTGGTAGAAGATTTTAAGAAGGGCATTAATAACTCACTTAAAGAAATATAAGAGAACAATGCTAAACAGGTAGAAGGCCTTAAAGAATTACAGGAAAACACTGCTAAACAGGTAGNAGTCATTAAAGAGGAAACACAAAAATCCCTTAAAGAATTACAGGAAAACACAACCAAACAGGTGATGGAATTGAAAAAAAACCTTACAAGATCTAAAAAGGGAAGTAGAAACAAAACAAAACAAAACAAAGCAAAACAAAGCAAAAACCCAAAGGGAGAAAACTCTGGAGATAGAAACCCTAGGAAAGAAATCAGGAACCATAGATGTGAGCATCAGCAACAGAATACAAGAGATGGAAGAGAGAATCTCAGGTGCAGAAGATTCCATAGAGAACATGGACAGAACAGTCAAACAAATGCAAAATGCAAAAAGATCCTAACTCAAAACATCCAGGAAATCCAGGACACAATGAGAAGACCAAACCTACTGATAATAGGAGTAAATGAGAATGAAGATTTTCAACTTAAAGTGCCAGCAAATATCTTCAACAAAATTATAGAAGAAAACTTCCCAAACCTAAAAAAAAGAGATGCCCATAAAAATACAAGAAGCCTACAAAACTCCAAATCGCCTGGACCAGAAAAGAAATTCCTCCCGACACATAATAATCAGAACAACAAATGCACTAAATAAAGACAGTATATTAAAAGTACTAAGGGAAAAAGATCAAGTAACATATAAAGGAGGGCCTATTAGAATTACACCAGACTTCTCACCAGAGACTATGAAAGCCAGAAGATCCCGGACCGATATTATACAGACATTAAGTGAACACAAATGCCAGCCTAGGCTATTATACCCAGCAAAACTCTCAATTACCATAGATGGAGAAACCAAAGTATTCCATGACAAAACCAATTACACACAATATATTTCCACGAATTCAGCCCTTCAAAGAAAACTAAAGGGAAAACACCAACACAAAGATGGAAACTACACCCTAGAAAAAGCAAGAAAATAATCTTTCAACAAACCTAAAGGAAGACAGCCACAAGAACAGAATACTAATTTTAACAACAAAAATGACAGGAAGCAACAATTACTTTTCTTTGATTTCTCTTAACATCAATGGGCTCAATTCCCTAATAAAAAGATATTGACTAATATACTGGCTACACAAACAGGACCCAACATTTTGCTGCTTACAGGAAACCCATCTCAGGGACAAAGACAGACACTACCTCAGAGCAAAAGGCTGGAAAACAATTTTCCAAGCAATTGGTCCTAAGAAANAAGCTGGAGTGGCCATTCTAATATCAAAAAAAATTGACTTCCAACCCAAAGTTATCAAAAAAGACAAGGAAGGGCCCTTCATACTTTTCCAAGGTAAAATCTACCAAGATGAACTCTCAATTCTAAATATCTATGCTCCAAATGCAAGGGCAGCCACGTTCATTAAAGAAAATTTAGTAAAGCTCAAAGCACACATTTCACCTCACACATTAATACTGGGAAACTTCAACACCGAACTCTCATGAATAGATAGATAATGGAAACAGAAAATAAACAGAGACACATGGACAGCAACAAAAGTTATGAAACAAATGGGTTTAACAAATATCTATAGAAAATTTTATCCTAAAACAAAAGGATATACCTTCTTCTCAGCATCTCATAGTACCTCCTCCAAAACTGACCATACAATCTGTCACAAAACAGGCCTTAACATATACAAAAAATATTGAAATTATCCCATGCATCCTATCAGATCATCCTATCAGATCACCACGGACTAAGGCTGATCTTCAATAACAGCATAAATAATAGAAAGCCAACATTCATGGGGAAACTGAACAACACTCTACTCAATGATACCTTGGTCAAAGAAGAAATAATGAAAGAAATTAAAGACTTTTTAGAGTTTAATGAAAATGAAGCCACAATATACCCAAACTTATGGGACACAATGAAAGCAGTCCTAAGAGGAAAACTCATANCCCTGAGTGCCTCCAAAAAGAAACTAGAGAAAGCATACACTAGCATCCTGACAGCACACAAACAAGCTCTAGAAAGAAAGGTAGCAAATTCACCCAAGAGGAGTAGCTGAGAGGAAATAATCAAAGTTAGGGGTAAAATCAACCAAGTTGAAACAAAAATAACTATTCAAAAATCAACCAAACCAGGAGTTGGTTCTTTGAGAAAATCTACAACATAGATAAACACTTAGCCAGACTAACTATAGGGCACAGGGACAGTATACTAATTAACAAAGTCAGAAATGAAAAAGGAGACATAACAACAGAACTTGGGAAATCCAAAACATCATCAGATCCTATTACAATAGGCTATACTCAACAAAACTGGGAAACTTGGATGAAATGGACAACTTCCTAGACAAATACCAGTTACCAAAGTTAAATCTGGATCAGATTAATGATCGTAGCAGTTCCATTTCCCCTAAAAAAAAAAAAAAAAAAAAAAAAAAACAGAAGCAGTCGTTAATATTCTCCCAACCAAAAA
>NC_034613.1:105570176-105571470 GCF_900095145.1 Mus pahari | reverse complement strand
ATTCTCAACAATAAAATAACCTGTGGTGGAATCACCATGCCTGACCTCAAGCAGTACTACAGGGCAATTGTGATAAAAACTGCATGGTATTGGTAGAGCAACAGACAGGTAGATCAATGGAATAGAATTGAAGACCTAGAAATGACCCCACACACCTATGATCACTTGATCTTTGACAAGGGAGTTAAAACCATCCAATTGAAAAAAGACAGCATTTTCAAAAAATGGTGCTGGCAGAGCTGGCGGTTATCATGCAGAAGAATTAGAGTTGATCCATTCTTATCTCCTTGTACAAAGCTCAAGTCTAAGTGCATCAAAGAACCTCACATACAACCAGAGACACTGAAATATATAGAGGAGAAAGTGGGGAAAAGAGTCGAAGATATGGGCACAGGGGAAAAATTCCTTAACAGAACAGCAATGGCCTATGCTGTAAGATCAAGAATCAAAAATGGGACCTCATAAAATTGCAAAGCTTTTGTAGTGCAAAACATATTGTCAATGAGACAAAAAGGCCACCAACAGATTGGGAAAGGATTTTTACCAATCCTAAATCTGACAGGGGACTAATATCCAATATATACTAAAAGCTCAAGAAGCTGGACTGCAGAAATTCAAATAACCCCATTGAAAAGTGGGTTATAGATCTAAACAAAGAATTCTCAACTGAGGTATACTGAATGGCTGAGAAGTACTTGAAAAAATGTTCAACATACTTAATCATCAGCAAAATGCAAATCAAAACACCCCTGAGATTCTACCTCACACCAGTCAGGATGGCTAAGATCAAAAATCTCAGGTGACAGCAGATGTGGGTGAGGATGTAGAGAAATATGTACACTCCTCCATTGCTGGTGGCATTGCAAGCTTGTACAACCACTCTGGAAATCAGTCTGGCGGTTCTTCAGAAAAATTGGACAGTACTACTGGAAGCTCCAGCAATACCTCTCATGGGAATATACCCAGAAGATGTTCCAGCTGGTAATAAGGACACATGCTCCACTATGTTCATAGCAGCCTTATTTATAATATCCAGAAGCTGGATAGGACCTTGATGTCCCTCAAGAGAGGAATGGATACAGAAAATGTGGTACATTTACACAATTTAGTATTACACAGCTATTAAAAACAATATATTTATGAAATTTTTGGGCAAATGAGTGTATCTGGAGGATTTCATCCTGAGTGAGGTAACCTATTCACTAAAGAACTCATTTGATATGCACTCACTGGTAAGTGGATATTAGCCCAGAAACTTAGAATACCCAAGATACAATTTGCAAAACACAAGAAA
>NC_034613.1:105543731-105570036 GCF_900095145.1 Mus pahari | reverse complement strand
TCAGCCATTAAACACAGACACTATTGCATATGCCAGCAAGATTGTNNTGAAAGGACCCTGATATAACTGTCTCTTGTGAGTCTATGCCAGTGCCTGGCAAATATAGACGTGGATGCTCATAGTCATCTATAGGTTGGAACACAGAGGCCCCCAATTAAGGATCTAGAGAAAGTACCCAAGGAGCCGAAGGGGTCTTCAAACATATAGGTGGAACAACAATTTGAACTAATCAGTACTCCCAGACCTCCTGTCTCTAGCTGCATATGTAGCAAGATTGCCTAGTCAGCCATCATGGGAAAGAGAGGCCCCTTGGTTTTGTGAACTTTATATGTCCCAGTACAGGTGAACGCCACAGTCAAGAAGTGGGGAAGGATGGGTTGGTGGTGAGCAGAGCAGGGGGAGGGTATAGGGAACATTTGGAATAGCATTTGATATGTAAATGAAGAAAATATCTAATAAAGTATTTTTTAAAAAAAGACACTCTCTCAACTATTTTCATATCAGGTTTATTTTTAATAGCCAGAAACTGGAATTAGCCTAGATGTTCCTTAACTGAAGAATGGATAAAGTGCTGTATGTCTTCATAATGGAGTGCTATTCAGCTGTGAAAAACAAAGACATCAATAATTGTGCAGGCAAGTGAATGGATCTTGGGAATTTCATCCTAAGTTTGGTAACCCAGTCAATAAAGTACATGCACATTATGTATTCACTAATAAGTGGATATTCATAGAATACAGGATGACCATGCTACACTCCATAGACCAAAATAGGCTGGAGAGGAAGAAGGCACAACTCAGGATGTTTGAGTCTCATTTGGGAGGGGGAATGGAATGGTAGTATAAGACAAATGAAGGAAGGTAAACTGGGTAGGGGTGGGGATTGGGACCAGATTTGTGGATATCAGTTCTGGGTGTGGGTAGGGCCAGAGTGTGCTATGCCCACTCCAGTGAAGTCTGCTTTACAGGCCAAAAGGCCTGGAAGCACTCACATGGCAAAGTGTTTCAAGGAAACTATGCCTCCTGGAACCTTGGTATTCCCATAGCCTGTATACTCAAACCCTGTCCCCCTGTTAGTCTGGTGTTTGGATCTGTGTGCTCTCTTTCAGTATTGTTTCATTATAAGTGCCTTTAAGGATTGCTTTTTGACATACAGCTAAGCCTCCAAATGGTCCAATGGTTCCTAGAAAATCCTTGAAGCCATTGGTGAGCTTGGAATTCAGTAAGAATGTTACCTATTCAGTAATATTCAAATTCACTTCTAGTAGAGACAGTGAAACCAATTAGGCATTACAAAGAACAGAGCTAGAAAAGCTCAGTGCTAGTGTACATAGTAAGTATTCAGGATACAGGAATACACAATGGCCTAAGAAATAAGTGCAGGTTTTGTCTCTAGGCCCAGAGGAAAAGCATTAATCAGATATTTACTAAAGAACCCCTGGTGGTGGGGTTAACAATAGACTAGCATTGCTTCAGAGCATTCACCTGGCTCCATTCTCGGGGTTAAACATGGCCTGGCTGCCACCATCTTTTTATGTATGCCTTCCCTTTTGTTTTGTGTCACTGTAACTTGGTGGATGTGTTCACCTGGCTTTTCTTGTTTTTCTTCTGTATAAAAAATTCTGGTGTTCATTTGGACATTACATTCATATCGAACACACTCTCATGTCTGTGTCTGTCAAATCTTTTTTTTTATTATAAGATATTTTCTTTATTTACATTTCAAATGCTATCCCAAAATTTCCCTATACCCTCCCCTCCCCCACCCTGCTCCCCTACCCACCCACTCCCACTTCTTGGCCCTGGCATTCCCATGTACTGGGGCATATAAAGTTTGCAAGACCTAGGGGGCTCTCTCCCCAATGATGGCTGACTAGGCCATCTTCTGCATATGCAGCTATACTATCCAGAGACTACCCTACCTGGAGATCCATCCCATAATCTGTCACCAAATCCAGATACTATTGCATATGCCAGCAAGATTTTGCTGAAGGGACCCNGATATAGCTGTCTCATATGAGGCTATGTCAGTGCCTGGCAAATACAGAAGTGGATGCTCACAGTCGTCTACAGGATGGAACACAGGGACCCCAATGGAGGAGATAGAGAAAGTACCCAAGGAGCTGAAGGGGTCTGCAACCCTATAGGTGGAACAACAATATGAACTAACCAGTAGCCCCAGAGCTCCTATCTGTTAATTCTTGCGGACTCTATGCCCAACTGTCTGAGACCTTGATTCCCACAGATTGAGGGGCTGAATGGGTCCTGTCCATGGCAAGGGTGGAATGCCAGATTTCCATGATAATGAATGGAAATATGTAACTGACAGGGGTAGAGGGAGGTATGGGGCATCTCTAAAAAGAGAAAGAGACCTGAGATGAGGGGGGCCACCAATATGGGAGACCTTAGCTATGACTCACAGTATTGAGGATATGGAGCATGGGAAGGCTGCCTCATGTTGCCAGAAAGGAATCTTTCTGGAAATATAGGGATACCAACTCATCCAAAATACTTTTGACCCAAAATTTATCCTGTCTACAAGAAATGCAAGGATTGGTGAATAGGGCAGAGACTGGGCAATGGCCAACCAATATTTGGCCCAATTTAAGATCCATCTCATGTTCAAGCACCAATCCCTGACTCATTAATAATGATACTCTTTTATCCTTGCATACAGGAGATAGCATGGTGCTCCTCTGAAAGGCCCTACCCACCAACTCTAGATGGAGCTTTGGGACTCTTATAGAATAGGAGGAAGGATTGCAGCCTCTAAGGTGATAGGAACTCAACTAGAACACCAACAAAATCAACTAAGTTGGACCCTTGAGGCTCTCAGATTCTAAACTAATCAAAGAACATATATGGGGTGGACCTAGGCCTCCCCACACATATGTAACAAATGTACAGTTTGGTCTTTAAGTGCGTCCAGAATAACAAGAGTGGGGACTATCCCAAAAGCTGTTGCCTATATGTGGGATATGTTATACTAGCTGGGCTGTCTTGTCCGGCCTCAATGGGAGAGGAAGATCTTAGTCTTACAAAAACTTGAAGTGCCAGGGTGAAGGAAATATGGGGGAGCACCAGCTCATAGAAGTAGAGGAAGGAGGAGCAAAGAAGGATTATGGGAGGGAGTGATGTGAAAGAGGGCAGTGAGTGGGATGTGAAGTGAATAAGTAAAATATAAATAAATAAATTATATATATTTTTTGAAAATTTGAAATACACGCTCTGAATAGTTCAAAAATTTTTACACATCTATTTCTTGTGGGTCATGGTAGGAGCTCTAACTTAAGAATTATCACACATATTTAATTAATTTTTCTTCCAAAATATAAATAAGTAATTGAAATCTAACCAGATCATCAAGACCAATGATCTTCCCCAGACAACTGCTTCCATGGAAAACATCCCCCATCCTGATCAAAGAAAGCAGTAAAAGATGTACTCAAGGACTTTTTGCCCCTTATCCCTGAACAAACCTAACCATGTGATTATTAGCAAGACCAATTCATTAATCAAACAAACTCTTAATAGCCTTGGATTAGCTACTGGTGAGATCATCTGTGTTTTCTTTGATGAAAAATGGAGAATGACTGGATAGGGAAAGCTATATCCTTTTCATGGATATTAGAGTCAGGACCTCAAGGAATTATATATTTTTGACTGCTCAGCCTACCAATATTTACAGAAGTTTGCCTTTGCCACTCCCAGAACAGTGGTCTTACATGATTTTACTTTTTCAAATTATTTGATTTTGAAGCTGGGAATGGACTCTCAGGATCTGTAACTAGTCCTATTTAAGTCACAATATGATTGGTTATTGCAATGTCTTTACACCTATTTCATTGCAAAAGTTGATTATTTCTAGAGGTATCTCAATTCATTTGTTTCTGTTTTAGTTTATTTATTCATGTCTAAGGATAATTATACTTAGGTTATATCACATTTATGTAGCCTTTCTTATTTTTCATAGCAACTGTCTGAAAATTAAATATGGTCCTACCACCTTGTATATGGTCAGGAAACATTTCAATATGGCAGTTACATACTTTTGCAATATACATTTCGGACTAAGACAGGACAGACTTAGTTTCAGATCCTGTATTAGTCACTAGATCTAGAGTGTACTCTCATCTATAAAACAGGTTGAAAAACCAATAATTTCATATTCTTACTTATGATTTGTATGAAATTAAAATTTAGGTAATTGGGAATTCCCATGAACTTGTGATAAGTAATTTGTCTAATAACAAAAACTGCAAAATTATCATCAAGTTAGTGTCCAATGGAATGTAATCGAATATCCATATCCAGGTATTGAAGTATCTTTTACCACAAACAAATTTTTATATTACCACAAGTTTTTCCCACATGTACCTCTTATAGTCATGCCAGTCTTCTTTTGTATTTGTATCTCTATGATAGTTAAGCAGTAATCTATTTACCATTTCTATACATTTTTCAATCTGAGAATACTACTGTGTTAAATATAACTTTGCAGTATGTACTGTTTTGCTTTTGCTTTTTATACTTAGTATATTTGCTTACCGATTTACTCAAGTCATTGAGTAGATTCAATTTCTTCTTTTGTCTGCTTTATAGTAATCTAGAATGCAGATTACAATGTCTTTTAAGCCACTCAGCCTTTGGGGAAGAAAAAAACAGACTATATCCAGTTTACCAATTAGAAACAAAGTTGTTTATATTGGATATTAGCTCTCTATTGGATGTAGAATTGGTAAAGATCTTTTTCCAATTTGTTGGTTGCTGTTTTGTCCTATTGACAGTGTCCTTTTCCTTACAGAAGCTTTGCAATTTATATTTATTTATTTATTTATTTATTTATTTATTTATTTATTTAGTTTTTAGAGACAGGGTTTCTCTGTGTAGCCCTGGCTGTCCTGGAACTCACTTCGTAGAGCAGGCTGGCCTCAAACTCAGAAATCCACCTGCCTCTGCCTCCCAGTGCTGGGATTAAAGGGGTGTGCCATCACCACCCAGCAGCTTTGCAATTTAATGAGGACCCATTTGTCAATTATTGATATCAGAGCACAAGCCATTGATGTTCTATTCAGGAATTTATTCCCTGTGCCTATGTGTTCAAGGCTCTTCACCACTTATATGAGCCTGATATACCTGTCTCCTGAGAGGCTCTGCCAGAGCCTGACAAATACAGAAGCAGATGCTTTCAGCCAACCATTGGACTGAGCACAGGATCCCCAATGAAGCATCTAGAGAAAGTATCCAAGGTGCTGAAGTGGTTTGCAGCCCCATAGGAAGAACAACAATATGAACTAACCAGTACCCCCAGAGCTCCCTGGGACTAAACCACCAACTGAAACACACATGGAGGGCCACATCACTCCAGCTTCACATAAAGCAGAGAATGGCCCAGTCAGTCATCAGTGGGAGGAGAGGCCCTTTCATCCTGTGAAGGCTCTATGCCCCAGTGTAGGGGAATGCCAGGACCAGGAAGTGGGTGTGGGTGGGTTGTTGAGCAGGGGGAGGGAGGAAGTGATAGGGGATTTTCAGAGGGGAAACCAGGAAAGGGGATAACATTTGAAATGTAAATAAAGAAAATATCTAATAAAGAAAAGAGAGAAAATAATCCCACTTTAAAAATAAAAGGCAACAGTAGTTTCTGGTGAGGATGTAGAAAAATGAGAAAACTCTTGCATTGGTGGTAGGATTGCAAGCTTGTACAAGCACTTTGGAAATTAATATGACAGCTCCTCAGACAAATTTACATATTTCTACCTGAAGATCCAACTATACCACCTCTGGGCATATACCCAAAAGATGCTCCAGTATATAACAAGGACAGATGCTATCCTATGTTCTTAGCTGCCTTATTTTTAATAGCTAGAAGCTTGAAACAATCCAGATGTCCCTCAAGTAAAGGATGGATACAGAAATTGTGGTACATTTACACAATGGAATACTATTCATCTATTAAAAATGTGAACTTCCCCAATTTTGCAGACAAAAGGTTTGGATTATAAAATATCATCCTGAATGAGGTAACCCAAATAACAAAGATATATATGGTTTGTACTCACTTATAAGTGGACTTTAGTCCAAAGCTCAGAATACCCACTATACAACTCACAGACCATAAGAAGCTTGGTGTGGGGAATGAGGGGAACTCAAAGGAAATATCCTTAGCTGAAATACTCAACAGTGTAGAGATAGAGCCTGAAGATATCACTTGCAGTACATACACATGGTACCCGTGAAGGGATGGGGCCACCCAGTAATCTCAAAATTTATAACCAGTATTATTCCTGTCTAAAGGAAATATAGGAACAAAAAAAATGAGCAGAGACTGAAGGAAAGGTCACCCAGAGACTGCTCCACCTTGGAATCCACCTCATTTGCAGATACAGAACTATGATACTATTGTTAATGCCAAGAAATGCTTACAGACAGGAGCCTGATATGGGTTTCACTGAGAGGCTCTGCCAGTACCTGACTAGGAAAGACACAGATACTCACAGCCAACCATTGGACTGAGCTCAAGGACCCAATAAAATATTTAGAGGAAGGACTGAAGGAGCTGAAGAGTGTTTCAACCCTAAAGGATGAAGAACAACATTAACTAACTGGACCCCACAGAGCTTTGAGAGACTAAACCACCAACCAAAGAGTATACACGGGAGTGTCCATGGCTCCTGCTATGTATGTAGCATTGGAATGCCTTTTCTGGCATCAATGGGAGCAGAGGCTCTTCATCCTCTGGAGGCATGTTGCACTAGTGAAGGGGGATACTAGAGGAGTGAGTCGGGAGTGGGTGGGTGGGTCAATAGCACACTCTTAGAGGCAAATGGAAGAGTGGATGGCATGGGGGGTGGGTTTACTGGGAAGGGGGACAACATCTAAAATGTAAATATATAATATAATTAACTAAAAAAATATAGAAAGGACCCTAAAATCACTTTTCTTGAATTTTTCAAGGAGGTATTCAATAAAACTTCATTAATTAATTTTTATCATCCCTCTGTGGCATATAGAAACACTGCTGATATCACTCCAGAATACATCTCATGATGTAATTGTGTCACTAAAAACTCAAAATGATATGTATCAATTGAAACTCCACTCATATCCTTCAGTCCTTATATTTGATCTTTGTCAACTCCTAATTTTCTTCACGTTTATTCCAAATTCTAATCACTTTTATCAACTCTTCTCAAACTTTGATTTGCCAATTTTCAGCCCATGACAAAAAGTCTCATGATATCATCCTGAAAATTCTAACCTTCTCTTGCCTGTAATCTTGTCTGGATCTAATTTCTTCATTACAAAATTCCATCCAGATTTAAATTAGTTATGTTCAGTGGAGATTTCTGTCCTCATCCTTTCCCAACTCTCCTGCAACATTCATAATGCCAAGTAACCAATCTACAGGTTCTTTTCTATGTGTAAATATACTAAAGTTTCTCCTACTCCAAAGTGAACACAATCCACCCTTCCCTTTATCTCAGAAAATAGTCTTATATTTTGATTTCTGAATTTATCAAAGGTTAATGTTTAATGTCACACTCACTCTACATACAGTGGTTCTCAATTTCCAAATGCTGCAGTGCTTTATACAGTTCTTCAAGTTGTGTAACCGCCAACTATAACATTATTTTTGTTGTTATTTCATAACTGTAGTTATGCTACATTAATAATCATAATACAAATATTTTTATATGCAGAATATTTGATATGTAACCATCCGCAAAGATGTCACAACCCACAGGTTGAGAACCATTACAACCTACTACAAGTTTTTTGTTTGTTTTAAATCTAAATGTTTTCCATTAAATTTTCCTATCATGAATGACTGCTAAGTTTGTAAATGTCCCACTTCTCTATTGTTCATGTCTTATTGGAACCTAGTAATAACAGGTAACATTGCTGTAAAAGGCACCAGTCCTAAAAATTCCACTAGTTTCAGTGAAACATAAAGCTCAATAACTTCATTGTGATATTACTCAGACTTTCAATCATAAACATTATTGAAGTATAATAGATGTGTAGTAAAATTTCACCTATTAAGGATCAAGTTCATTGATTGGAAAAATATTCATACTCCTATCATTTCCAAAATAATCCAATTATAGAAAATTTCTAGAATTTCATTCTTGTCAATTTCATGTAGTCCTTCATTAGGCACAATCTTTAACTCCAGGAAAACACTGACATTTTTGTTACTTTACATCATTTATGTCATTTAAATTATTTAATATAAATAAGTCATAAAATATTTACTCTTGATTTTTTCTATTTTTTAATTTTTATTTTTAAAATAATTTAATTTAAATATAATTATATCACTTACCCTCTTTCTTTCTTTGTTTCTTTCAACTTTTCTAAGTTACCCTTCCTCAAACCCCTCTCTTGTCTCCCTTCTCAAGTTGATATATTCTTTTTTTTTCCCATACAGCACTTGAACTTCCAAGTCATCTTCAAGTGCTCAGATGATAGGTATGAACATCTAAGTCTGCCATGGGCTTCTTTTAGTTATTGTTATTATAACTTTAATTACTTGTCTATTCTTATTGCTGAACAATATTTTATTGGTATATCACATTTTGATAATCATTTCCTCCTATTGATTTTATTTGACTGGTCATTGCCTACTACAAATGTAGCTAGGATGTTCTTTTTTTTTTTTTTTTTTTTTTTTTTTTGGTTTTTTGAGAGAGGTTTTCTTTGTATAGCCCTGGCTGCCATGGAACTCACTCTGTAAACCAGGCTGACCTTGAACTCAGAAGTCTGCCTGCCTCTGCCACCCAAGTGCTGGGATTAAAGGTATGCACCATTACTGCCCAGCAATCAAAGATATTCTTATTCTACAATTTTAAAAA
The DNA here is from genome assembly GCF_900095145.1 of Mus pahari. Classification (NCBI taxonomy): domain Eukaryota; kingdom Metazoa; phylum Chordata; class Mammalia; order Rodentia; family Muridae; genus Mus; species Mus pahari. The sequence continues at coordinate 105,561,182 of NC_034613.1, read as the reverse complement.
TTAATTTATATTGATTCTTTAAGAATTTCAGTGTATATATATATATATATATATATATATATATATATATAGTCACTATTCACCATTATTCTTTCCTTTAATATCAACCTTCTTTTCTCTCTCCTTGTCACTAACAGAATTTAGGTTTCCTTTTCCCCACTGAGTCCAGTTTATGTTGTCCAACTACACTTGGAAGTAAAGCTTGTTCTTGATTTTGATGAACATACTAGGGTTAGCATAAGTAAAGGAAGCTGGTACTGCCCACCTCATAAGTTATCAAATTGGTAGTAGCATGTCAGATAATATTGAGTTTAAAACCAATCTCCTAGATCCACATTAGAAATTTTGTCTGGCTTGAGATTGCATACATTTTCTGCATTCTTTAACACTTTCTGTAAATTCATATATGCAACTTGCCTGTTCTCTCCAGAAAACTTTTTCTGTGAAGTCACCATCTACCTCTAGCTCTTAAAATCATCCTGTGAATGTCTTTGGGCATGCGATCTAGACTTCTCTTTTTGCTATTTTTTTCAGAGGTAGTGTTGAAATCTGGTCTCATCTTTAATGAGTGGCTATGTTCTTGCTCAATGTTACCTCAATTTGTCATGTTTTGGGACAGATGAATGATGTTTGGTTTTCAGTATTGTGATCATTCTGCACCATTGTGTGAGTGGAGTGTCAAAAATGGTCTTATCTGGGCTAACGAGGTATAACTTCTGAGCCTAGCAGTATATTTTCTGCCTTCTAAAAATATTGCTACTTTCTAATCTTGGTAGTTTGTAGAGGGTGTTCTGTGTTTTTCTGAGGGCTCTTTAGCAGCAAACTAATTAGATCTGGAGTCACACTGAGGGAGAATAAAAGCTCCCTGGAGACAGGGCACATGAGTTTATATCACACTCAGTGTCAGTGGGTGGTATAAATCCTTTATCTGGGGTCAAGACACAGTACACTCTGTGGTTCCAGTTCATCCAAATAGGTGGAAGACTAATTCTAGTGGTATCTATGCTGGGTTATGTGTTGGACAATATATGGTTTCAGTCACTGTGGTAGTTAGAGTTCCTGATAGGCAAGGGAGACCTGAAAATTGTGTTTTGTCATCTACCTGGAGTTCTATAACAAACTCTGAGCAGTGATGCTATCAGGCAGGGAGGTTGATTGGATGATTAATTGGTTAGCAGTCAGAAAAGTTGATCTGGAGAGTCACGGGGAGTTCCATGACAGACATCACATGGAGCTGGTAGAGGGCAGGACTGTAGGCACATATTTTTCACAACTCACTTTAATAAGGGTTAGACCTCCCCTACAGCCCACACCCACAAACAGTTTTGAAAAAGAAAGGTTAAGATACAGGGGATGTAGACCTGTTTAGAATAGGTCTTTGAGATGGTTCTAATTTTATTGTTCTTAAACCAGCCCACTAGCAAGCACCAAATATGAATCAGCAGCTATAGTCCAATCCACTTGGCAGATACCACACATAAATCTTCAAGGACAGATCAATCTGGAAGTAAACTCAAGGCTAGCCAATTTGCTTGAGTCTGCAGGAGTGGCAAGAAGCCTCAGAAATCTCATAAGAAGTTCTTTGGTGAATTTCTCTCTATGAAGTCCCACAAGTGAAACTCATCCATGCATTATAGGGCAAACCAATACATGCATGTCATCAGCAAAGACTAGTGAGGCAGGGCAAATTGAACTAATAATTTTCAAGCCCACACTCTTTGTGGTGTCTTATTTGTATTTTTTTTTCAAAACATCATGTCTCATTTCACATGTTTGCTATAGCAAAACATTCTTTCATCTGTGTTTGCTTCAGAAAAACATTCTTTCATGTGTCTGCTTTAGCAAAGCATTCTTTAACCTGCCTACGCCAGTAAAACATCATTATATCCTGAGTCTCCAAAGAAACCAGAAATTGTACTTTAAATTCTTACTGGAGTTCTAATCTACTTTCACTTTTTGTGGTATCTGCATAATGATGAAACCCATCCTCATACTTTCAATTGCTTAATAAGTATTAAATAATCAGTTGTGTCACTGCTCAGCTAGGAGTTAGGAATATAGACATATTGCATATTATGTGTATTTTATTGTATAAAGTGAGTGAAGGGACGTTGGCCAGCTCAAGGGTGGTGAGAATGGTTCTGAAAGGACTTGCCTTTTTCTCCCATTCCATCTGCCTTATTTAAAAACTGTTAGATTACATTCCTAAGTGGTAGCCACCAAGGTATATTAACTTATTGGCCACTTCCTCCTCCTGAAGCTAACAAGTTATAGCTATCAAATGATTGAAGTCCAGCAATCAAATGCCCCCTTTGGCTATCCCGATTAAAGTGCCCAATTAAAATGAAACACTTCATCCCAACACAGAGTTTCTCTACTTCCCATTATAAAACACCAATTGTCTATGGGCTGCCTCCATCTGCCCTCTATCCAGAGGGAGTATTTTGTCCCATTCTAGAGCAAATACCCCTCACACCCCTCTCTTGCCACACTTCTTCCTTCCTCTTTGTTCCCTTCTCCTTCTTCCTTTTCCTCTATCACTTTGTCTCCTATTCTCCTCTGTTCCTCTGGGGCAGATAAATATCCATTTTGCTGAGAACTTGGCCTTAGGGTGTCTTGAGCTTATTATTTTCCTTTTAGTGAAACAAAAGCATTTTTTAACACTAGTGTGTGTGTGTGTGTGTGTGTGTGTGTGTGTGTGTGTGTATGTAAGTACGTATGTATGTATATATTTGATGAATCAATGGGAAAAACATAAAGTGTCATGACATATAATTCACTTCAAATGCTTTACTGTTTAGGAAATGAGGGAAAATTAGTAAGTTTTTTTAAATTCAAATTTATAAGAGAGTTAAGAGATGACTAGGCTAAATTGATAGGGTATGATGTCCAGGTAAAATAAGGCCAATATATAGATTGAGATCATTTCAGTTATTCTTAAGTCCAAAGAATCTTAGTTTATAGTACCAGGTTGTTAAGGTACACTTCCTTTGATTTCTAAAACAACTTTTTTATGCATCTACATATATTGAATTCTATCTTGCTTTAGCACAATGATGCTTATGGACATATTTCTAAACTTGGTTTGAGGGTCCTATATGTAACATTCTAAGTTCACTTATTTCTTTACCACAAAGAACAACATAGTGCCAACTATTAATAAGTTCCTAAAATATACTGTTTATAGGAACAAAATATGTATTTCTTTCCTTAGGAGTTAGGTTGACCAAAGCAAATCTTCTAACATAAATCAAGTTTTTCAAATTGTGCATCAAATTTATTGGCATTATTAGTTTATATATTGTAGATGAATGTATTATTCAATATGTCTCTCAGTAGGTTTGTATGTTTTACCCCCCAAATGAATAATGTAATTTCCTTCATCAGAATGAAGATAAGGCCATATAAGCGTTTATGTTTTTTGTTCCTAAGAGTAATCATTTGTCTGCCACCAAATAATTTTCCCCTTCAGTCTAGCAATTGTAAAAATATATTTAATTACACTTGATATTGGTGAAATGTTGTTATAATGTTCCACCTATAAAATATTTTAGTCCTGCTTTCTGTAACACTGATAGATTTTTATTTGTATTGTGACTGATATTGATTTGTAATATAATTAAATGGAAATATTTCAATAAAATCTCAAATTGAACATTTCCTTAGTATTTAAATAGCAAAACATTTAAGTAAGGTAACCAGGAGGCATGATTGATATAAGTAATTTTGTTGTGTCTATACTTATGTAGTGAAGTAAATAGAAGTCTTAAAGAGTTACATAGACTAGAACCTCTACTCTGTGTGTCATCTTTTTATTGTGTGATAATGATTTTACAAGTTATATGATTTTTATATATGAAGTAAAAGTAATATGTATTTTTGGAAATTTTAAGAGTGGAATGTGATAATACAAACTATCTTCAGTTCCATTTTTCATCTACCTTAAATATCAGGATCATAGTGAAGACTCAGTAATTGTTAGGACCCCATCCAAGCAAAGCTTACTTATCTTTAGCCCACAGTGAGAAGTTGGTATCTTCATTTTAAATATTATAGTTTATTGTATCTAAAATATTTCTCTAAAATTTAAAATAGCAGGACATAAACATTGAAAACATCAAAAGGTTCAGAATATCAACTTTTTAGTGGGAAAGCAAAAACACATTTTTGCAAGCATGAATCAAGGTGATGCTAAATTCCTCTTCTTGCATAACATCTGTGAATACCTTGAATGCCTGAGTTGTTTACTTCTGAGCTCTGTGCTTAGAGTTTAGGTAAATATTCATGCCAACATGAAGTCATTGGTGTCTACTTATTTTAGCTTTAAAAAGAATATGTCACCTGTGTAAAAATACTCTGTACAGTTTAGCCTACTAGATATGTCCATTTCAAAGATTGCAAGCTTGTCACTTTTGTCAGCTCATAAGTCTTGAAAGAGAAAAGTGGAACCATTTAGCTGACTAGTTCAAGAAAACAAATCTTGAAATCTTGAACTTACAGAGTTTATCTTCTCGATTGTGCATTCAATCGAAATATATTTACAAATAAAAGTATGATATCTTCTGACATGGCAGCTCATTTAAGAGGCTTGATCAATCAGAACAGGCTAGTAACAATGGCTCAGTTGGAAAGATAATAATTTGTGCTGCACTGGGCTTTCAGTACCTCTTTTTTTACCCTTCTCCGTCTACCATGTTTTCTTCCTATGTGTATTCTAAATCATTGAAATGTGATATTAGAGGAAAATGAGTGTTTATTATTCAGATTTCATTGTTAACTTCAGTAAAGTTGATAAATTCTTCCAGGAATATTTTTAAATTAAATCTTATATAGACGTTCTTTCATTCATTTAAAAATATCGATTATGGAGTTAACATCAAGCACTCTGTTCAGAGCTGGGATTGTAGATACAGCCCATGCTATTATGAAGACTGCAGTTTAAAGGTGGAAATAGACTTCTTTACTGGCTAATTTTATGTCAACTTGACACAGCTGGAGTTATCACAGAGAAATGAGCTTTAGTTGAGGAAATGCCTACTTGAGATCCAGCTGTAAGGTATTTTCTCAATTAGAGATCAAGGGGGGAGGGCCCCTTNTGGGTGGTGNCACCTCTGGGCTGGTAGTCTTGGGTTCTATAAGAGAGCAGGCTGAGCAAGCCAGAGGAGGCAACCAGGTAAAGAACATGCCTCCATGGCCTCTGCATCAGCTCCTGCTTTCTGTCCTGCTTTAGTTCCAGTCCTGCATCCTTTGGTGATCAACAGCAGTATGGAAATGTAAGCCGAATAAACCCTTTCCTCCCCAACTTGCTTCTCAGTCACGATGTTTGTGCAGGAATAGAAACCCTGACTAAGACAACATCTTTTAGCCTTGTGATATTTATACAGGCATATACTTTGATAAATCAGTGAAGAATATATGTGAAGTTCTGCAGCAAAGATTTTAACACAAATTCTAGGTTTGGGATCCCATTGAATAAATTTCTCAGGCTCATTCATGTAGGTTGAAACTTGAAGTAAAGTTAGGAAATCTTAAACCTGAATGGACAGTGGGTAGAATCATGGATAAAGTGCTGAATACAGCAGAATCAAGGATTAGAAGATAATGTAAATAATGGTAATATCCAATAAAAAATGAAGATAAAAATCATTCCTGTAGAAACATATTTTACTTCATAAAACATTTTGTCTCATTCCATATATCCATCTGGTCTTTAATGACATCCTGTTCTCCTCTGGGGGTCTTTAAGTTGTTCTGTCTTTCCATGTGAAAATATTATCAATAGTATGATAGATTCTTTTCCCCTGTATACATCTGTGTAATGGATATTATTTTATCACATAGGTTGTACAGAAGAGTGAAGCAAAGTCCAGAGAAAGTAATTAACTTTTCCAAACTAAAAATGATTTATTTATATTTGGGAAGATGCTATTTTTTATTTCATAATGTCTGGTATAAACTGGAATTTATTTTACACCCAAGTTTCATCATTATAATTGAAGAACAAATAGTTCTTCAATAGGTAAAACTTTATCAAAAGAGTCTTCGTTTTTCAGTAGTTAGTGTTTTGTTGATGAAGCAATAACAAAGTCAATGTATTTTAAGGCATTGATGATCCTCTTGGCAAATTAATAATACCGATAAAGTGTGGTACTTCCATGTGACAGTCCTCGAAGATGTCATCAAATGTCAGAATGCTGTCTTTTTTTATTTTGTCTTCCTGCAATGGCAATCATTTTACATCCATCCACAGACTAAGGTCCCTTATGGGCGTTCTGATATGATTGTAGGAGTTTATGGATGCTTTTTAAACTCAGGATCTTACAGAACCATTTTTGTGTACAGACCCATTAAAAAGTAACATGCTCCCTGACTATTTTTTGTGCCTCTCATGTCAGAATTATCTGCCAAGGGACACAGGAACGGTCACAGGCCACAGGACACTCTCTGACCTTTCTCTTGGCTGTAGACAATGAGTGGCCATAAAACTCAGCTGCGGCTCCTCTCAGCTCTGATCTGAGGGCATTTTTGACCAGGTAGGCAGGATTTAATCTTTCTGTGTCAGTAAATGAGGGCTCATTAAATGTTCAGATGCAATTATTGTGATAGAAAAGGCACTGATCACATCATTCTAGGTGAATGAGACACAGCTACAGAATAGAGATTCAACACAAAAGTAACATCAGCAGCAGCTCAGGTCAGAATTATAAAAGAGTCCTAAATGAATCTTTTCACAGTAAAAATTTACAGATTATTTGAGCAAGAGGTTATGAACTGGCTGTCTGGGGAACAGATCTGTCAAAGGTTTGTTTTGTCTGGCCTGCATAGTGTTGAAATAAGTCAAAATGCTGGCTAACAGAAAAGAAGAGAACTTGTGCATGCACATCTGGCTATGCTATTTTACTTGTAGAATTATAAGAACTGGTAAGTGGAAACTGTATTTTTACAAAGCAATGATTATTGGAGCTCAGTAATTGGTGCTCTACTTATATCAGGCTGTGGCTTTCTGATTAAATTAAGTCTCACTACTTATTATTTTCTTGATCAGCTGCTACAACACTCTTAGCATTTTACTTTTCTGATACATACTGCATTTATAGCACTGAATTTGCATTGTTTATCTGTCCCTTTAAGCATTTGAATTGGTGATCTCCTTTGTGGGGAGCCACAGCCCCTGGGGCCAAACCCCAACATGGCACCTACAGGAAGAGAGTTCTTTTTTTGTTTTGTTCTGTCTTGTCTTTTCGAGACAGGGTTTCTTTGTATAGCAGTGGCTGTTCTGGAACTCACTCTGTAGACCAGGCTGGACTTGAACTCAGAAATTCGCCTGCCTCTGCCTCCCAAGTGCTGGGATTAAAGGCATGCACCACAGGAAGAGATTTCTTATATTAAACAAGTCCTTATTTGGCTGCTGCTGTTATCCCTGCTGATAATTGGCTGAGCTCACTTGCCTGGCAAAGCTATGTTGCCTGGTGTGATTGGTTGGCATGAATGTCATATTGGGCTCTTCCCCGGTGTTTAGGTGGGAGATGAAGATTGAAGCTTGCTGAATAAACTGCTGTTAGAAGAACTGGTGGTTTCATCTTCCTTGTTGGTCGAGGAGGGCGCGACAAATGGTGGCCCTTACGGGGACCCAACTCCCCCACTGAAGAGTTCAGAACTTTCAGCAGTCAGTGTTTGCTGGCAGGGTAAGTCCGTGGTAAGTAGGACTTACAACCCCAGGAGTTTGGGGAAAGACCTCAGGGAAGCATAGAGGCTAGAGCAAGGTTGCCAGGAAACAGGCACTAAGCAAAAGTGAAAGTATAAGGTAAGGCCTTTAAGGATCCTGGAGCAGGGATGAATTTTGAAGGATCCCGGAGCAGGGACATTTAAACAAGTTTCTTGGTAAAGAGACATAACAGAAAGCTCTCGGTACAGAGACAAGTAAAGCTCCTGGTTTGGGGGACAAGTAAAGTTCCTGGTATAAGGACAAGTTAAGTGCCCAGTAGAGTGAGGTTTGAAGTTAGGTTCTCAGCACAGAGTCGAAATTAAAAGTAAAGAGAGCAGGAGGAGATTGCTTTAAAAATGAAAGTAAGAACATTGGTGCAGCTGCTAGCAATTTGGACTTTGATTAAATCTTACCTGGTGGACAGGAGTGGAGGGTATGCTGCCAAGTTAGAAAAGTTTTCCTGTGGCCAGTCTGGGTATTTTAAAACAGATTGCTTTCCCAATCGCACATGGCCAACTACTGTAGCTCCTGTGAGACATCTAAAATTATGTCCACAGTGTCATAAAGGCTCATGAAGCAGAAGCAGAAAATTACAAATGAGAAGCCAGCAGAGGAGAAATGAGGCTAAAGAACAAGAGAGTGAGGAGGGAAGTTCGGATGAATCATCTGACAGTGGAGATGAAGTGACTAGCATGATATCTAAGTTGAGATTTAGGCTAGGAAGGCTGCCTGAACCCTTGGCACCTCCCTTGCCCTCACTTCCTCTCTATAATGGGGAAAGAGGAAGTGAAGGAAAGAGTAGCCACTATGCTTCGGTATAGAGAAATCTGCTTTGAGAATTTGGTGCCTTCCCAGTGTTTCAAGATCAGCAAGGGCAATGAAGAGTCAGTAACTACCTATGGCCCCCAAGCTGCCTTCACTGTGACATCTACCTATTTATCTATCTATCTATCACCTTTGCTGCATATCACTTCCTCTGCTTTCAAGGAGAATATTCCAGACAGTGTTACTTTCCAGTGTAACCATAAGCCTGNTTAGCTTGGGGTAAGAATTAGTAGAAAATGGTGCTTCAATAAACCNTTGTTGTGGGACCCTGACCCATGTTTGGGCCAGCTGCCCTCATTACCACTTAAATCAGAGCAACTGGCTCAACTCCCTTGTTAAATCTCAGCTCCCTTGTTAACTCTCAGCTGAAAACTGAATTCTTACTGTAGATATTCTGGAGCAATTAGTCTCTGTGATAGGTGTAAATGGTGCTTCCAAAATACTGCCTTCCATATATTCAAATCATAATGCTAAGTGTAACTAACCTTTGTGCAGTTTCAGAATTTTTCTCATGCAGCTAATTTGTCCCTCGAAACAGGATGAAAGAAGTACAGGCATATAACATCCATGTGGAGATTGCCACCAATCAGCAGTTGTTGAAGATGATCCAGAGGACCTTCAGCTTCCTCAAGGATTGGGGAGGGATGGTCTTNTGGGGAATTTTTGCTGTGTGCTGTATGCATGTTTTGCATGGTGTATGTGTCGGTTGCAGCGTGCGCAGGCCCACACTTCTGCCATGGTGGTGGTGCAGGCCTTTTGCCGCTGTGTAGGCGGGACAACCACCTCACATTTGGCTTGCTGCCATAAAGAAATAGCCTTGCCATTTTTCCATCTTGCCATGGGATGCTAGGCTAAGCACTGTACAGGGGACAGCTAGTGACCTGTTTGGTGTCCTCTGGAAGGCATGTCTAATTGCTTGAGGGTTAAGTGTCCAAGTGTCCCTCCCTGGGTGGTGAACCAGGAGGAAGGCTTTGTGTAAGGCCCCCAAGTTTGCATATGGGGAATTAGACCTCTACCTTCGGCCATGTAGCTTGCTTGCATCTATAAAATGTTAAATTTCTTCCTGATCATCACACTCGAGATGTGAGGCTGAGCACTGCTGTAAAGCAGCCCTCAGAAGACATGTCTGAGTGCATGAAGATTGTACCCTAGATCCTTCCCCTGGGAAAATTGGTATGGGATGGGTCTGGGTCACTACAGGTGATGAGTCTGTGGGTGAAGCCACTACAATATCCCATGTCTTGCACACCAGGGACCAGACCTCTATCTTCACCCGTTGTGTTGTTTGCACCTTTTAATATAAAACAGGGGAATCTGTGGGGAGCCACAGCCCCTAGGGTTGCACCCCAACATGGTGCCTACAGGAAGAGAGTTCTTATAATAAACAAGTCCTTATTTGGATGCTGCTGTTATCCCTGCTGATCATTGGCTGAGCTCGCTCGCCTGGCAAAGCTAAGTTGCCTGGTGTGATTGGTTGGTGTGAATGAAATATTGGGCTCTTCCCCGGGGTTTGGGTGGGAGATGAAGATTGAAGCTTGCTGAATAAACTATTATTAGAAGAACTGGTGGCTTCATCTTCGTTGCTGGTCAAGGAGGGTGCCACACTCCTTGTCTAAGTCAAGACTGACCGTAGTACTAGGAGGCCATGTGAGTTACAGGCTATCTCAGATCTTAAAAATAACAAAACCTCGATTTTCTTAATTGTTCTAGTTTCTACTGCATTGAATCATGCAGTGGTCCATTAGTAGCATATTGTAATCTTTTTGTTTAGAGAGGGTATGTATTCTTTCTCATGATATCCCTTCTTTCATCTTTTTAAAAATCTTTTTAAAATTTAATTTCATTTTTAGTTCATTTTTACACTCCATATTCCATTCACCACCCCTCCCCATCCACCATCCGACTGCTATACATCCCACACCTCCTCCCCACTCTACCCCATTTCCATGTGGATGTTCCCACCCCACCCACTCACCTGACCTCTAAATTCCCTGGGGCCTTCAGTCACTTGAGGGTCAGGTGCTTCATCTCTGAATGAACACAGACTTGGAAGTCCTCTAGTGTATATGTGTTAGGGGCCTCATATCAGTTGATTTATGCTATCTGTTTGGTGGTCCAGTGTTTGAAAGATCACGGAGAGTCCAGATTAATTAAGACTGCTGGTCCTCCTACAGAATCGCCCTTCTTGGCAGCTTATTTCAGTCTTCCCTAATTCAACAACAGGAGTCAGTTGCTTCTGTCCATTAGTTGGATGCAAATAACTGCATCTGACTCTTTCAGCTGCTTGTTGGGTCTTTTGTGGGGCAGTTATGATAGATCACATTTTGTGAGCATTCCATAGCCTCAGTAATAGTGTCAGGCCTTGGGAACTCTCCTTGAGCTGGATCACACTTTGGGCCTGTTGCTGGTCCTTCTTTTCCTCAGACTCCTCTCCATTTTCACCCATGTAATTCTTTCAGACAGAAACAATTATTGGCCAGAGGTGTGACTGTGTGATGCCAACCACATCCCTTACTTGATGTCCTGTCTTCCTGCTGGAGGTGGACTCTATAAGTTCTGTCTGCCTACTGTCTGGAATTTCATCCAAGGTCCCTCCATTTGAGTCTGAGGAGTCTCTCACATTCTAGGTCTCCGGTGCATTCTGGGGGGTCCACCAACCTCCTATTTGCTGCGGTTGCCTGTTCCAGGGCTTCAGTCCTTTTTCCTCACCCAGTACCAGATCAGGTTCCCCTCTTCCCCACCCCACTACCCCATGACCCAGTCCACATTCCCTACCAAGTCCCTCCATCATCCCTCTGTCCCTTCCTCCCTCCAAACTTGTGATTGCTTTCTTCTCTCTCCAAAGTGGGACTGAGGCATCCTCACTTGGGCACTTCAGCTTGCTGAGTCTTTTTAATTCGGTGGATTGTATCTTGTGTATTCTGTATGGGTTTTTCCTTTTTTCTTTTTTTTTCTTTTTTGGGTAATATCCACTTATTAGTGAGTTCATACCATGCATGTCCTTTTAGGTCTGAGTTACCTCACTCAGGATATTTGCTAGTTCCATACATTTGCCTGCAAAAGTCAGAATGTCCTCTTTCTTAATAGCTGAGTCTTATCCCATTGATACAAATGAACCATGTTTTCTGTATCCATTCTTCTGTCATGGGACATCAAGGTTGTTTCCAGCTTCTGGCTTTCACAAATAAGGCTGCTATGAACATAGTGGTTATTACCTTCTTGAGTTCTTTATATATTTTGGATATTAGCCCTCTATTCAATGTGGGTTAGTGAAGATATTTTTTCCCAATTGGTAGTTTGCCAATTTGTCTTACTGCCTTACGGAAGCTTTCCAGTATTTTTTCTTTCCTCTTCTATAGTCACATGGAAAACATAAAGGTTCTGTTATTCATCTCTCTAATTTTTTCTAGATATGCCTTAAGTCTTCATATATGCTTTACATTCCATTGACATCAAATTGTTCCTTTGAGAAAAAAATGTTGTTCCTTATGGTAGATTCAGCCTTTGCAAAACTTTATATAGTGTTCAAAACCTTTAGGTGCCTACAATAATTAACATAAGATTGGATTTGCTGCTTCTCACAGAGGCAACATCACTGATTATCCCTCTGAATAATGACTCTAAAATTAAAGACCATTCTAACAAAATTATATAAGACTTGCTTATTAACTATGGACTTGTATTGTGCCTGTTTTGAGAAATAGTAGAATCTTAAATAATTCACTTTCTATACGCATTTTAATGGTTTACTAATCATTTGTTAATCATTTCCATTTGTGTATGAAGATTCAGTAAGCAGACATAGAAGGGGAAATTTTACTTCTTCAAGTTATTAGATTCAACTATTTAACTGAAACAGATTTACTAGGAATAGTCAATATTTGTTCCATAAACTTGGATGCTGAGATACAATTATTTCTGAAGTGTCCATCAGTTTTATGTTAACAACAAAACCGAGGCAAATTTTAAATTGTTAGAATTACTCAACTTAGGTATCAAAAAGGCTTCACTCAGTTTTAGACTTGTATTACTAAGGCTTCTATTGACCTTATGAACTATTTTAATTCTAGAAACAGAGCTTGGAATGAACCACCCATTGTAGGTATTAAGAGAAAGAGAATAAGCTGACATTTAGTCACCACAATTACATATTTCTCACTTCTGTTACTACCAAAATTTGTACTGTGTTGCAGTAAACCTCCAACCCAAATATCAATGAAAATGCGACTCAGTTGATATGAATACATGCTGTGTGCCTAGATTGGGCAGATCTACCACTACACTACCATCTTCCACAGCTTATGAGACCCCTTAGAATTTGCGGTTTCTCCAGGCCATGTGCTTCTGCTCTGCTTTTCTTCTCCTTTCTCCTCCTCTGCATCCTCTCCTTCTTCAATATTCCCCTTCTCTCTCGCTCTCCACCTTCTGCTTCACCTTCCCTTTATCTGTCCCATCATCAGTTCTCCTTTATTTTACAAGTTAAGGTTGGAAGCAGGTTTACAGGAAATCACCTGAGTGCTGACTCATTCCTTGTCCACAACCCCTCACAGAAGAACAGAACTAACATCAAATATAATTAACCCAAGGCTATCTACAACACTTCCCCCGTTCTGTCCAATTAAAAGATATAATTGAGCATAACTATTACTGTTTTGTAATTTATAAAATACAAGAGACCTAACACCCAGTCCATCATGTTTGTTAATGAAACAATACCTCTGTCATCCATCCTTACTTAAATGTTGTATAATTCTACATCTGACTATGCCTTGGCTTTAGATTGAGTGCCATCTGAAAACCATCCTCTCAAATCTGTTCCTCTCAAAGTAAAAAGCCTGGGTTTTCTAGGAGACTATGTAGTTTTTCAACCCCATCAGAAATCCGAGAATGACTGATATTAACTGAAAATATATAGGAAGCATAAAACAGCTTCCAAAACTTAGCCAATCCATAGAGACTGCTGATCACCTGAACAGGCCCTTACTTCAACAAGTTGGAGCATCCGTCTCCAGCCTACTGGTCAGGGTCATCTGACAGACTTAGAGAAACAGGAATATTAAGGACTAGCCTACTCTGTCTCAGCAGAATCAAGCTGTCCAAACCTATAATTGTGTCTTTTCTTTGGACATTATTATGTCTAGATGAAATCAGGCAATTCTTGCCTAGTGGCTATGTCGCCAAAACTGGAGTAACTCCAAAATGCTCAGTTTCTTCTATGAATCCAAGACAGGGAAAGCTATCAGGAGCAGACTGGTCTCAACAACACATAAATAAATAACATTAAATGTCACATTCTGGGGACTTCTAATATTTTTGAAAATCAACTATTTTTGTGAAGTAACCTAGACTGTTGTCTGTCAACTACTCTCACCCATTTCTAAATAAAGTAACTGGAAACACCCTAACAATAAACTCAGGGCCATGAATTTCCTATTTGGTCCTTAACTCACAAGCTTAAACATCTCATATCTGTTTATAATATCAGTAATAGAAGGACTGGGTCTAAGCCCTGTACTTCAAAAATTTTAGTATCAAAGATAACCTATAAAAACCACCCCAACCCCAAAGCTTAGGAAACTGGGATGATGACTCTTCATAATTTTTTCAAGATGAATGTGGGTGTTGAGATGTTACTTAAGGGAGGGGGAAAGGTAGGAAAATGGGAGAGTTAGTTGGGTTTAAGAAGGCCACACCAATGACTGTATTAGTCTCTGATGTCTGTGTCCTGACTGGATCTAGATGAAAACCCAAGATATCAGGTGTTCAGACAGGTCAGTTTAGCATGTCTGACAATGAGATTCAACAAGGCTATATATTCTGTAATATATAAATCTCCAAACAAAACGCTAGTATCATCAAGATAACCTTTTTGTTTGATTCTATGGAATCTAGTTTTCAGGAGGTCTCCCTCTATCAAATCTGATCCATATAACTCTGAAATGTGTAAATACCTTAATTACCTTTTATAAAATCGCAAAGACAAAACCTTTTCCCCAAAGTAGCATATCCTTCAGGTGGTAAGCAGGAAAACCTGTAGCTTGCCCTCTGTCCCAGAGGAACAATAGAACCATAATATTCAAAATCACACACATTTTAGCCTATTTAGGTCTTTCTAATTCATCATGTTGGAATTTAAACCCAAAATTCCTATGGAGCCCATATTAGACAGAATATGAGTCTCCTGATGCTACATCCACTCCAGTAGTGACCATGTGACAGGCTAAAAAGCCTGTACAATGTCCCGAGGCAAAAAGTTCATGGAAACTTCGTTTCCTGGAACCTTGGTATCCTGCATAACGAATGCTCTAATTCCCTTGCTTTAGTCTGTAAATGGATCTGTGTACTTTCCCTTAATATTGCTTTATTATAAGTGCCTCTAAGGATTAATTTTGACATATAGCTAAGTTAGATTCCTCACCAGTCCTAGGCAGTTTTTGAGTAGACTGTGGGCTTTGAATTCTGTAAGAATATTGCCTATTCAGTGTCATTCAGATTTGCCTCTAGTATTGTAAGAGAGATAGTGAAAGAAATCAGGCATTACTATCTATTACATAGAGTTAGAAATCTCAGGGCAAGCTACTCCCATATGCAAGAATTTACCATTATCTAGGAAGAAGGAAGGTTTTGGGCTAAGGAGGAACCAGAGTAGATACTTAGAAATATAGATAGCTGAGTTACATCCATACACAGGAATTTATAATGGCCTAGGGGGAAGGTGGAATATACAATAGAGTAGAATAGGAATTATGGCAAGGGCATAAAGCCCTTGCCTCTGATTTCTAAGGTTAAGCTGACTTTAGGTGGGACTGCTTTTGATCCCAATTGTTAACATTGACTTTTATCCCAGTTGATTCCTGCCATTCCTTTGTAGGCATTCCTCTGTTTTGTGACAGATACTTCGATGTACATTGCCTGTTGTTTTTCTGTGTTATATAAAACTGATGCTCACTTTGAGACAAAATCCATTCATATCCACAGTCCCTTGTGTCGTGTGTCTGTTTGTCATGCACTTCTTGCCATCTCCATTGCCCACCTGTCCAGAACCCACTTTCTGCTCCACCTTTCCTTTATCTGCCCAGTCATCAGGTCTCCTTTATTTTACAAATCAACGTGGGAATCAGGATTACAGGAAATCACCAGAGTGTTTACTCATTCCTTGTTTGCAACCCCTCACAGGAGAAAATAATTAACATCAAATATAGCTAACCCAAGGCTATACACAACAGTGCTGCTGAGATTGTATATGTATTTTAGATAGCTTCTAATCACACAAACATGCAAAGAACATGAAATACTGTGTGTTTGCAAAGGTACTGGATCTTGCTGAGATTTGTTGAAATGGAAGCAGACATTCTTATCCTATTTAACTTAAATATAATGACCTTCATCACAGTGCTTGTGCTCAAAAAGTATATGCTAATCAATTATCAGTCAATTCTACTATGTTAGCCAATTCATAGTCTATTTCATACAGTGAATGTGGTTATTATTCATTGCTGATTTAAATTGACCACTACTAAACAAATGATAAATTAGCTGTATATTTAGAATAATGGAATGTAGGTTAACAGAAACAATTTCTAAACTCTTGGGGGAAAGTCTCATATTGACAAAAATACAGCTTGAAAAATAGCACAATGTAATAAAAACAGTTAACATGATTTTCTCAACAAAGAATAATGTAATTCAGCTTACCTCTTATTACAGGTTTGTTTTGCCATTTAGTTTCTTATCTCTGCCATCAATCTGTTGACTGTACAATAGAATATTCTTTTGCATTGTTTTTGCTGACTTTTATTTGAACTGTACATTATTCTACATGAAGAAAATTCATCAAATTTGAAGATACTTCATTTTCTTTTCATATACACTAAATTAGAAAATTGTATTTGCATACAAATTTTACCTATGGTCTTTTATTTTTCCTTTAAACACTCAAAGTATAGGTAACATTGATAAATTTATTTAAGAACAGAAGTAATACTACCAGCAATAATGATTCATATCTTTTAATTTATGATTCCTACCCATGTTCTTTTGGGGAGATCATTTACAGGCTAAATTTGAAGACCAGGATGAGCTCCAATATTTGGACATTATTAATATAAAAGGTAGGTTATAAATCTTGTATAATGATTTCTTCAATATCTTAACTGCAAATTTGAACAGGCATTTCCTAAATCATGAGTTTTCTTACACTTTATGAAAATTGGAAACTGTAAATTGATACACATAATTTAATAAAAAGATGGTAAGCAAATACATTTGAAAAATTCATTATCTTATCATTATGAAATAGCTGTTGTTAATACAAGTACTTACTTATGTCCATATTTTTCTGTATATATTTTTCAGTGTGTGTTAACATATATACTGAAGTTTAGTAAACCATGAGATCACTATCTACTAGGCTTACATTTTCCTATTTGATTTAAGAATATACACCAAAGCAATAAATTTAATGATGTAAGCCAATCATAGAAAAACACGTGCTTCCTGTTTTTGTTTATATGCAGAAGCTAAAAAGAATGAGATCGCATATGCACAGAGTAGAATATTAAATAATTTTAAAAGCCAAGAAGAGAATTGCTCTGCCCTAGCCGATACCAATATCCAAAACTCCAGTTGAAACCTGCCCACCTGTAGATATTCAAGGTTTCATCAGAGTCCATTATGATTCCCCTCTTCTCCATATCCTGGTCCACAACTCCAACAAAAACCCATTGCCCCACCAGAGTCTGTTCCAGACCGGAGCCCTAGGTAAGATATGCCTGCCTGTTGACATCCAAAGCTTCATCAGAGCCTACTCAGGACTTCCCAATAGCACTGTATTAGTCAGGGTTCTCTAGAGTCACAGAACTTGCAGATAGTCTCTATATAGTAAAGGAATTTATTGATGACTTACAGTCTGCAGTCCAAAT
>NC_034613.1:105529020-105541616 GCF_900095145.1 Mus pahari | reverse complement strand
CTCAAGATTAGGTTCACTGGTGAGCCTTCCAATTCTGGATTGTAGTTCATTTCAAATATAGTCAAGTTGACAACCAGGAATAGCCACTACAAGCACCTTCTTTGAAGGTTTCCATATGCCAACATGCAACTTCAGTAGAGGCCACATAAGTACCTGGAAACACAAGCCATATGAGATCCCAGAACTCCAGAAGCAATACCCGAAACAACAACAACAACAACAACAACAACAAAAAAAAACATAGATGGAAAACAGGCAGCCAAATGCTTGTGGAGATACCTTACCACCTTACCAAACCCTAGGAATCAATAGTCAGAAGAACCACACACAGGTTGCAAGATTAACTTAGAAAAATCAATAAGCTTCATATATACAAGCAATAAAAGAAAAAAGAAACTGGTTCAGAAAGAAATCAGGGAAACAATATCATTCACACATCCTGCAAATAATATAAAATATCTTGTGGTAACTCTATCCAAGAAAGTGAAAGATCCGTATGACAAGAACTTTAAGCCTCTGAAGAAAGAAACTGAAGAAAATATCAGAAGATGGAAAGACCTCCAATGTTCAAAGAGCAATAGGATTAACATAGTAAAAAGGACCATCTTACTAAAAACAATCTACAGATTCAATGCAATCCCCATCAAATTTCCAAAACAAATCATTACGGAACTTGAAAGAACAATACTCAGCTTTATATGAAGAAACAGAAAACTCATGATATCTAGAGAAATCCTGTACAATAAAAGAATCTCTACTGAAGAAGTATAGTAATATAAGCCACATAGTACAGGCATCAAACCAGACAAACTGATTAATGAAATTGAATGGATAAACCAGATGATGCACATCTAAACACCTTTAAAAGAAGTCAGAAGTATCCAAAAGAAAATAGAAAGCATCTTCCACAAATGCTGCTTGCATAACTCAATGTTAGCATGTAGAATCATGCAAATAGGTTTGTGTCTATCACTCGTGCACAAAACCCAAATGCAAGTGGTGTAAAGACTTCAACATAAAATCAGATACTCTATATCTGGTAGAAGAGAAACTGAGGAAGATCCTTTAATAATTGGCACAGGGGACAGTGTCCTAAACAGTACTTTGATGGCACAGGAACTGTGATTGAAAATTAATAAATGGGACTTCATGAGACTAAAAATCTTCTGCAAAGCAAGAAAATCTGTCAATAGGACTCAAATGCAGCCTACAGAATGGGAAAAGAATTCACAAACTTCACATATGGTGGAAGACAAATTTCTAAAATTATTAAAATACTCAAAAACTAGACATCAGCAAACCTAGCAATCTATTTATAAAATTTGTTACAGATCTAAACAAGAATTTTCATCAGAGGAATCGGTTGTGATAAATATGTAACTTCATTCAAGGGTTTCTGCTCTGAATATCTGTTCCAAGATAAAAGACGCAAACCTTCATATTTATGTTTTGAATTTTCTTTGACAGTTGTGTCAATCTCTTCTACCGTATCTTCAGCACCTGGGATTTTTTCTTCTATCTATTGCATTCTCTTTGTAATACTTACATCTGTAATTCCCTACCTCTGTCCTAGGTTTTCCACTTTCACGTCTGCCTCCATTTGTGTTTTCTTTATTGTTTCTACTTCCACTTTTAGGTCTTGGATCACTTTATTCAATTCCTTCAACTATTTACCTGTGTTTTCCTGTATTTCTTTCAGTGAGTTATTGATATCCTCCTTAAAGGACTCTATTATCTTTATGATATAGGATTTTGGAACAGATTCCTGATTTTCAGCAGTGTTGGTGTATTCAGGGCTTGCTGTAGAGGGAGAACTGGGTTCTGATGATGCTCATGTATTTGAGCCACTTTGCTTATTGTCTTGCGTTTGCCTTTTGCCATCTGGATATCCCTGGTGTTTGTTGGTCTGGGTGACTGTATAGAGTCTGCCTCTTTTGACCCTGGGTTGCTTCAGGTCTCCCAGGAGGCCTGCGGCCCTGGCTGTATCTGACTACCTGTGGGGCCTTCCAACTTGGTGCTCTTTACAAGTGCAGAGAAGCTGCTTATCTGTTGCACTGGCTGCATTAGGTCTCACAGAAGGCCTTCAGACAATTGCTCTGAGTGCAGTGGGTCAAGATATAAAGTCTTCATGAGAGCAGATGAACTAGGAGTCTACCCCAGCATGAAGGACCAACTATTCTGAGTGCAGCAGGTCACCTAGTGTGGATCAGGATATGGAGTATTCAGGGGGGAGCAGACCAACTAGGGGTCTGCTGAGCAGCATGAACACATGGAAGCAAAACATATATTTATAATAAGTCTTTAATTTCTTTTGTTAAAAACATGAGTCTGCTCCAAGTCCTCTGCATATATATTATATCTTTCAGTTTAATATCTTTTCTTTTTCTTTATTAATCATTTTATATTTTTACATTTCAAATGTTATCCCCTTCCATGAAACTGCACCTTTACCTCTCCCCTTTGCCTCTAAAAGGGTGCCTACCCACCCATAAGCTCTCACTTCACTTGTCTAGCAGCCCCTTAAAAAAAGAGAGAGAGAGAGAGAGAGAGAGAGAGAGAGAGAGAGAGAGAGAGAGAGAGAGAGAAAACGAAAGAACAAAAGAACGAAAGAAAGAAATTTAATAAGCCTTTAAAGCAGTAGATCTGGGCTGTTATGTCTTCTTCCTTTCCAACCATCCCCCAAAATTACTAGCTATGTTACACCTAGTCCACTCTTATTCTGACTGGCCAACCCTAATGGCTGGTTCTCAGGATTTCTTAACTCATGGTGTTTTCTCTTTCTAATTTTTCTTTTACTTTGTGTGGTCCAGCCTCAGAGTCCAAGCCCAGGACCTGAAATACCATCTACCTCTCTTCTGCCCAGCTATAGGAGGTAGACATCTTTATTCAATAAGTCATTTTACATTAAGGGGCAAGGTTACATAGCATCACTTGGTGTTCATGAGGATCTCCTCATCCTTGGGGACAACTAGATATTGGAAGCTAGTATTTAGCATTACAATACATAGTTGTGGTGATTTAATATGCTTGCCCATAGAGAGTGGCGATATCAAGAAGTGTAACCTTGTTAGAGGAAGTGTGTTGCTGTTGGGGTGGGCTTCAAGACTAGCCTCCTGGCCTCCTGGAAGGCAATCTTTTGCTGATACCTTTGGAGTAAGATATAGAACTCTCAGTTTCTTCAGAGCCATGCCTACCTGGACCCTGCCATGCTTCTAGCTATGATGATATTGGATTGAACCTCACAATCAGTAAGCCAGCCTCAATTAAATGTTGTCTTTTATATGTATTGCCTTTGCCATGCTGTCTCTTTACAGCAGTGAAAACCCCAATACAATAATAAAATATGAAACCTCAACAGGAATCTCATCAAATAGATGAGAAGCACTGAAAGAAATGCTCAAAATCCTCAACCATCATGGAAATGTAAATCAAAATAATTTATGATTAAACAAAACCACAAGAGATAGCAGATGCTGGTGAGCATGAGAGGCAATGGGAATACTCCTCCATTGGTCTTGAGAGTGCAAACTTGTACAACTAATTTGGAAACATTGTGGAGATTTCTCAGATAATTTGGAATCAACCTACTACCTCCAGACCCATCTATAGTACTCTTGGGCATATACCCAAAGGATGCTCCACCCTACCATAAAGATAGTATGCTCATCTGTTATTATAGAATCTTTATCCATAATAACCAGAAACTGGATACAAATTAGATGTCCTTCAATTATAGAATGGATAAAGAAAATGTGGTATATTTAAACAATGGAAAGTTACTCAGATTTTGAGGGATAGAATCATAAAATTGCAAGCTAATGAGTCAAACTAGAAAAAATTCTGAGTAACTTAACACAGACCCAGAAAGATAAGCATGAAATCTATTCACTTATTATTAGGTATTAGCTATAAAGTAAAGTATAACCATGCTACAATCCTCAGACCCAGAGAGGTTAAATAAGAAGGAAGTCTTAAAGGGCAACAGATGAATCTCTTTGGGAAATGGAAACAGAATAGATACTGTAGGAGTACTGAAGGATATTGGGGAATAGAACAAGGGGGATTAGGTGGGAGTGAGGATGGAGGAAGAGAATACTGGGAGAGACAACTGGAATCTGGTGGTCGGTCATATTAGGAAAGAGCTAAAAACTTGGTACAATGGAAACACCCAGGAATCAACAAAGGTGACACTAGATAAGATGCCTAGCCAGATTTTAAATGAAGAGTCTGACACACCAGCTCACCCATAAAACTTTCAACTTATAATTTTTCTACTTATAAGATATCCTTGGGTAAATTAGGTGCAGAAATAGCTGAATAGAACTCTATTGTGTAAATGTACCACATTCTCTCTATCTGGTCCACTGTTAAAGGACATCTGGGTCCTTTCCAGCTTCTGGCTATTATAACTAAGGCAGCTAAGAACATAGTAGAGCATGTGTCCTTGTTATATGTTGGAGCATTATTTGGGCATGTGGCCAGCAGTCCTATATCTGGGTTCTCAGGTAGAACTATGTCCAATTTTATGAGGAACCACCAAACTGATTTCCAAAATGGTTGTAACACCTTGTAATCCCATCAAAAAGAAGGAGGGTTCCTCTTTCTCCACATCCTCAACAACATCTGCGGTCACCTGAGTTTTTGATCTTAACCATTCTGACTGGTGTGAAGTGGAATCTCTGTGTTGTTTTGATTTTCATTTCCCTGATAACTAAGGACATTGAACATTTCTTTAGGTGCTTTCAGCCATTTGTTATTCCTCATTAGAGAATTTTTTTCTTTAGCTCTGTACCCCATTTTTAATAGGTTTATTTGGTACTTTTCAGGTATTAAAAAAACAATGAATTCATGAAAATCTTAGGCAAATGAATGGAATTAGAATATATCATTGTGAGTGAGGTAACTTATGATGGTTTCTATATTCTTGGACCAGGGAGTGGCACCATCTGGAGGTATGGCCTTGTTGGAATAGGTGTGACTTGGGTAGAATAGGTGTGTCACTGTGGGTGTGGCCTTAAGACTCTCACCCTAGTAGCCTGGAAGTCAGTCTTCCACTAGCAGTCTTTGGATGAAGACATAGAACTCTCAGCTCCTCATATGCCATGCTTGCCTGGATACTGTCATGCTCCCACCTTGAAGATAATGGACTGAACCTCTGAACCTGTAAGCCAGCCCCAATTAAATGTTGTTTTTATAAGACTTGCCTTGGTCATGGTGTCTGTTCACAGCAGGCAATCCCTAACTAAGACATAACCCAATCACAAAAGGACACACATGGTATGTACTCACAGATATGTGGATATGAGCCTAAAAGTTCAGAATACCTGAGATACACTACACAGACCACATGAAGTTCAAGAAGGAAGGCTAAAGAGAGGATGCTTCAGTCCTTCATAGAAGGGGAACAAAATACTTTCACATAAGGAAATACAGGGACAAAGTGTGGAGTAGAGACTGAAGGAAAGACCATCCAGAGACTGCCCTACCTCGTTGTACTGGATAGCTTTGTGTCAACTTGACACAGCTGGAGTTATCACAGAGAAAGGAGCTTCAGTTGGGGAAATGCCTCCATGAGATCCAGCTGTAAGGCATTTTCTCAATTAGTGATCAAGGGGGGAGGTTCCCTTGTGGGTGGTGCCATCTCTGGGCTGGTAGTCTTGGGTTCTATAAGAGAGTGGANTGAGCAAGCCAGGATAGGCAAGCCAGTAAAGAATATCCCTCCATGGCCTCTGCATCAGCTCCTGCTTTCTGACCTGCTTGAGTTCCAGTCCTGCATCCTTTGGTGATCAACAGCAGTATGGAAATGTAAGCTGAATAAACCCTTTCCTCCCCAACTTGCTTCTTGGTCATGATGTTGTGCAGGAATAGAAACCCTGTCTAAGGCACTCGTGATCCATCCCATATACAGACACCAATCCCAGACACTTTTGCGGATGCCAAGAAGTACTTGCTGAGAGGAACAGGTTATAGCTGTCTCCTGAGAGGCTCTGCCTGAGCCTAGCAAATACAGAGATGTATTGTCACAGCTAACCATTGGACTAAGCATGGGGTCCCTAGGGTAGGAGTTAGAGAAAGAAGAGAGGGAGCCAAAGCGCTTTGCAGCCCATGGGAAGAACAACAATGTCTAAAAACCAGACATCCCAGAACTCCCAGGGACTAAACCACCAACCAAAAGTATACATGGAGGGCCCCAACACTTCAGCTTCATATGTATCTAAGAATGGCCTTGTCGGACATCAATGGGAGGAGAGGCCCTTGGTCCTGGAAAGGCTTTATGACACAGTCTAGGGCAATGCTATGGTAGGGAGGAGGGTGTAGGTAGGGTGGTGAGTAAATGAGCTCCTTCAAAGAAGCAGGGAGAGGGAGGATGGGATAGAGGGTTTCCAGAGTGGAAACTGAAAAGCAGATAACATTTGAAATATTAATAAATAAAATATCCAGTATAATAAAATAAAAATAAAAATATAAAAAGGAGGTGCATAAATTATGGGAGTTGTCAACTGATGACTGGTCCAGCTTGATTTCCATGCCAAGAGACAGAGTCCACCACAGACTAGAGGGCAACACACCATAAATCTCATAGACCTGAGACCTGGGATACATAAACACAGGACTGGTAATAATAATAATTTTAAAAAGTAAATGAAATGATCCCTGACATTCTGCCATATGTAGACAGGACTCTAGCATAATTATCATCAGAACGGGTTATCTAACAGTTAATGGAAACATTTGTAGAGACCCAAAGCCATACTTTAGCCAGAGCTCAGGCATCCTGCATAAAAGGGAGAAGAATGATTGGGGGAATCAGAAGGGTCATAGATACCAAGGAAAACCTACAGAACAAACTAATCTAGACTCATGGATGTTCACAGGGACATAACTGACAATCTGAGAACCTGGACCATTCCAAACTATGACCTCTGAACATATGTCATAGTTTTGTTCATTGTTCTTCTTATATAACTTATAACATTTTGTCTCTGTAACTCCTTCCAGAGCATTTTGTTCTCCCTTCTAAGAAGGATCAAAGTATCCACACTTTGGTCTTCCTTCTTCTTGAGTTTCATGTGTTTTGCAAATTGTATCTTGAGTATTCCGACCTTTTGGACTAATATCCACTTATCAGTGAGTGCTTATCATGTATGTTCTTTTGTGATTGCATTCACTCACTCAGGATGATATCCTCAAGATCTATTCATTTATCTGAGAATTTCATGAATTGTTTGTAATAGCTGAGTACTAGTACATTGTGTAATTGTATCACATTTTCTGTATCCATTCCCCTGTTGAGGGACATCTGGGTGCTATGAACATAGTGGAGCATGTGTCCTTATTACATCTTGGAGCATCTTTTGGGTATATTCCTGGAGTGGTATTGCTGGATCCTCTGGTAGTATTATGTCCAATTTTCTGACCATCCTGAGACTTCCACACCTGAGCATACATACCATATACAATCACCAAAACCATGCACTATTGTGGATGCCAACAAGTGCTTGCTGACAGGAGCCTGATATAGCTGTCTCCAGAGAGGCTCCGCCAGTGCCTGGCAAATATAGAAGTGGATGCTCATGGCCATCCATTGGACAGAGCACAGGGTCCCCAAAGGAGAACCTAGAGAAAGTACCCAAGGATCTGAAAGGGTTTGCAGCCCCATAGGAGGAAAAAAAATATGAACTAACCAGTAGCTCCAAAGCTCCCTGGGACTAAACTACCAACCAAACAAAACACATGGTAGGACTCATGGCTCTAGCTGCATATGTAGCAGAGTTGGTCAGCAATGAGAGGAGAGGCCCTTGGTCCTGTGAAGGTTCTATGCCCCAGTATAGGGGAATGCCAGGGTCAAGAAGTGGGAGTGGGTGGGTTGGTGAGCAGGGGGGAAGGAGAGGGAATAGAGGGTTTTCTGAGAGGAAACTAGGAAAGGAGATAATATTTGAAATGTAATTAAAGAAAATATCTAATAAAAAATACAAACTGAAAAAAAAAAGAACTTCTAACATTGAACGTGGGGGGCTATCTTTGTCTTCTTTTACACTTTTGGGACTTCTATTTCACTAGCTGGTTGCTTAGTCAAGCCTTAATATGAGTGGTGTTTCCTACCCTTACTGGGACTTGTTATGTCATTGCTACTTGATATCCATGGGAAGCCTGAACTTTTCTGAAAAGAAACAATGGATGAATTCTGTATGTAACATATGACACAAGAATTTTTTTTTTAAGTCTAGAAGGGGAAGGTAGAGTAAGCTTGGATCATGAATATGTAAAAAAAAACATTTGAGTTAGGAAGTTAGTTTGAATATTTGTAGAAAAGGAAGGAAGAAATGTAAGTATACACTACAAAAATTTATTTTTCATATCAGAGCTTGAATTTTCCTGCTGGATAACTATTATAATATTTAAGAAATGAAAATTCTAATTTTCCTAATGTATTGATGAAACAAAATAGGAAAATTAGAATTTTGTAATCTACAATAATCTACAAAAATGTATAGTAACTGTAGATTAACATTATATATATACCTTTCATTATATATATAGACTCTTCAAAAATATATCACAAAGATTTTATTGTGACATCACATGTTTTTGATACTTGCATATTTCATCATACATTTGTTCATCTACTGTCTTATCAATTGATATTTAGGCTGTTTTCAACTTATTTACATTATAATTACTACTACAATTCAGTTTTATGAATGTAATTTTTTTTTTTTTGAGACAGGATTTCTCTGTGTAGTTCCCGCTGTCCTGTAACTCACTCTGTAGACCAGGCTGGCCTCGAACTCAGAAATCTGCCTGCCTCTGCCTCCCAAGTGCTGAGATTAAAGGCATGTGCCACCATGCCCAGGCCAGTATTTTTTTTTTGAATGTAATTTTTGACCACAAATATTTAAGTCCTAGGGATTTAATTTTAGAAGAAAAATTATCAAGTTAGTTATTGGTAGGCAAAACCTTAAGCTTTTTTATATCCCTTCAGAAAAATCATATAATTTAATATTACTATCAGTAGATTTTCTTAATATTTTCCAGAAGTAAATATGTGTATATCTCTTACATACACAGTGAGGTATCTGCATTTTTTGTGAAAGTAAGAACATATGATTGTTAAAAAATAGTTCTATTGCCTGGTGGTGTTGGTTCACATCTTTAATCCCAGCACTTAGGCACAGTCAGGCAGATTTCTGAGTTTAAGGCCAGCCTGGTCTACAGGGTGAGTTCCAGGACAGCCAGGGCTATAAACAGAAACCCTGTCTCGAAAAAACAAACAAACAAAAAAATTTATTAATTTAGTGTCTTGGTAGTCATCATTATTTTTATTAGATACATTATATCCATTGTCCATCCTCAAAGTAAAGCTCTTTGGGTATTGTTTATCACTTTGTTCCTTTACATGCTATATCCCTAAAGTCATATTTCTGTTTTTTTTTTCACATTGCAATTCACACTTTCAGTATTGCAGTTCAGTTTAGCATTAAATAATTAACAAGAGCATTATTTTTTTTGTCTAGGACATCACATCATTGTTATTTTGTTTATTTTTACACCTAACATTTGTATGCTTGTATGAAAGAGAGCACGGAGTTCTGGTATAAATGTATATTTTTATAGAATGCACATTGATCAAGGCAAGATTTAATATAATGGATCAGCTCACACATTTATCAACTGATACCCATTATGTGTTACCTCACCCATTTGTGACCCAAACAGTAAAAAGACATTTTAAAGCTCTTTTCATAATAAGATACAGTATTACAAACTATATTAAATATTTTTGTCAGAGAACATTAAGTATATATAAAAACATATGTTGAGAAAGCTAGTCTTGAATTTATGATATTCTGCCTCATTTCATTGTGTGTTGGTATTACATATGCATAACATCATACACAACTTAGAATGCTAATACTTATTTTGGTACATTGTTGTTGCATTTGTATGTTTTTGTGTTGGTTATTTTACTTATTTACATTTCAAATGTTATCCCCTTCTCAGTTTCCCCTCCACAAGCGCCCTATCCCCTCTTCCCTCCCCCTGCCTCTACAAGGGTGCTTCCAGACCAGCCCAACCACTCCTGCCTCAACAGCATAGCATCCCCCTGTCCTGGGTCATCTATTCTCCACAGAACTAAGGTGCTTGCTTCACAGTGATGCAGGATAAATCATCCCTCTGCTAATGATCCAGCTGGAGCCATGGGTACCCACTGTGTACTCTTTGGTTGGTGGTTTAGTCCCTGGGAAAATTGGAGGGGGGATCTGGTTGGTTGATATTTTTGTTCTTCCTATGAGGGTGAAACCCCTTAAAATCCTTCTCAAGCCCTTTCATTCCCCTTTCCGTTCTATGCTTCTGGTAGTCACTGTTCCATTCTAGTGAGCTTGTCTATTTTAGATTATGTATATAAGTGAAATCATCTGACATTTCTTTTTCTATGCCTGCTAAATTCACTTAACATTATAGTCTTCTGCTTAGTCATTGTGCTTAAAGTTGTTTTGTTGTTGTTGTTTGTTTTGTTTTTATGATCAAATAGTATTTCATTATGTACATTTTCCACATTGTCTCCATTCATTCACATGTCAATGAACACTGAAAGAGGTCTTTGCCATTTTAAAAAATGCTGTGATAAAAATTGAGTACTGGTATCTCTTAGATATAATTTTATTTTCTCTGGATAAGTTTCTTGTAGTTGGATTGGTGTAGAATATGGTAGTTCTATTCTGCATTCCCTGAGAAATATCTATCCTGTTTTCCATTGTGACTCTAGTAATTTAAATTCCCACAAGCGCATGTAAAAGCTTGATTTGTTACACATTTTAACCGTAATCTATTAAATTTGCAGGATGCTAAACTGTCTCTTCTTGTCATATAGATAGCTTGCTTTTTTCAGGATGCTGCCTAATTATTCAATCTAAGTCTAAATAGTTCCTAAAGATTCTAAGAAATCTACAATTGAAGTTTGAATTTCAAAATGCACATTTAAATAGAGCGCACAGTTCAGTTCAGAACAATGTTTGAAACAAGTTAAAAGAAGACTTTATGATTTTAGAACTTACCTTGGAAATTTCAAGAACAGGAAACTGATATGCTGATTTTGGCCATTAAATTTAGCTATGAGTTCACTAACTTACACATAATATCATTAATCATTGGGATGTAGTTTCCTTTCCACTTTTTTTGTATTATTTTTCCATCTAGAAAACAACTCTACTAATGATACATTTTATTTTTTAGTTGATTTGATTAAATATTTTACTTATATAATTGCTAATACACTTGATTCTTTCTACAAAACTACTATACTTCTTTTTGACCAGAAAATATGTTATGCACTGCTGCTAACAATAAAAATGTAAATTAATATCATGTTATATAGAATACAACTGAACAGTTATTTTAGTCACTAAAAGTCAAGTGAAACTCAAGTACTTTTTTTTGTATTTTTTTTTTTGCAAAATGCCCCAGCCAATATTTGTAGTTTATTGTTTACAACATATAGTTATTTAAATACACCTTTATACAAATTCGTCTAGAATTTTCTTCAAGCCTTTTACAGATTAAATATTCATATTGTCCATTTATAATCCTCTTTGCTTTTAGCTTGC
The DNA here is from genome assembly GCF_900095145.1 of Mus pahari. Lineage (NCBI taxonomy): Eukaryota > Metazoa > Chordata > Mammalia > Rodentia > Muridae > Mus > Mus pahari. The sequence goes on along the minus strand of NC_034613.1, from coordinate 105,530,010 downwards.
TCTCAAGGTGTTTTATTTTATAATCTCTCTACTGATTATTAGTATTTGTTTGATATGTGATTTATATTTGTATTAGTGAATAATATTTAAAACTCGGATGATCAGGTATCCATACACACATGCACTGATAGCATAGCAATATACACTTAAAAGCAGATATAGTTTGCATTTCCTACATCACAGTTTTCGGTTCTTGTCCAATTTTGAGTGTTATCTCTCCCTCTCTTCTCTCTATTTCCATAAATATTCCCTTCTAGTTTACATGACTCACATAGACATCTATCTATTTATATGAACTAGGAATTCTTGAAGAAAAATTCAAAATAAATCAACTTCCCTTTCATTCTTCTCTCATAAAAAATGTGGCTTTTCAGCTTTTTCTAAGCCTTTCTTATGTTTTGCTTCTAGTCTAAGATAATGTAGCCAGACATTTTACTGACTATTTTGGGTTTTACTCGTTGTAAAATGTACACTTTCACTTAAATTGGAACTTCCTTTAGATGCAGTTTTCACCAAATAGAATTGTTCTGCTAGTGAGAAGGTAAGGCACTACAGTAAAGAATGCAGCATACTCACCAAATTTCATTCACTAAATGAAATATTTCTTAGATGTACCATACTCACTGCTACTGAAGTCAAAACTACTTAATGGTAATTTATAAATGGAAGGGTTAAAAACATAGTATGATAAATAAGGAAGGAAGTGGGCACACTTGTAGAAGTGAATGCTTTGGAATGAAGTAGCTCTGAAAGACTTTTGTAATGTAGTCTGGTTAGTTAAGAAGCATATTTTACATTTTTTAACTGCTATGACTGTCTCTGCAACGGCAGTCTCAGAGGAAATTGTGAATGCTTTCTGTCTCTCTGTCACTGTCTGCCTCTGTCTGTCACTGTCTCTGTCTCTATCTGTCTCTGTCTGTCTCTGTCTCTGTCTGTCTCTCTGTCTCTGTCTCTGTCTCTGTCTTTGTCTCTGTCTCTGTCTCTCTCTGT
>NC_034613.1:105525448-105528982 GCF_900095145.1 Mus pahari | reverse complement strand
CTTCTCTCTCTCTCTCTCTCTCTCTCTCTCTCTCTCTCTCTCTCTCTCTCTCTCTCACACACACACACACACACACACACATCTTTATTCAAAATGTGGCAAGTGTATCAGAAAATAGAAAAGGGAACATTAGGATATAATCACCACATTCTGATGAATTGTAGATAAGAAGCCTTATGTTCTGCACTCAGATCTTAATCCTAGTTTTAAATACTGACATAAGATGTTAATAAGCATCTTAAATACATAAAGGAAAAATACTTTATGGCTAACTAAATTAAATACCAAAGAACCATACTTCTTCATTGGTGGTTTTTCTATTAAAATACCGTGAAGTATGCCTTCTCAAAGAAAGGCCAATTCAAACCATATGTTACTGTTTTTGTTGCTTAAAATTATGTAATGTCTATGAAAACCTGATTCTTAAATAGGTCCTTAACTGTAGGAAGCTTTATGAAAATAAACTGTAGAACATATGTGTGCATGAAATGAATGTTAGGCAGATGGCCTTACAAAGTTCTTCTGCTTTTTTAAAAAATTGATTCTACATTTCTTTTAACCAAAGTATATATATAACAATATCATGGGGAAAAGAAAGTATGTTAGGATAATCAGATGCTTGGTATATGCTTTTGAAAGAAAACAAAACATAAAAGGAGCAGGTAGGAATAAAGGATGGCAGAACACAGGACAAATAAATGTATATATGTTTAGAGCTGAACTCTTGAGATCAAATAGCTTATTCCTAGAAAATACTGTGTGAGTGTGTGTGTGTGTGTGTGTGTGTGTGTGTGTGTGTGTGTGTGTGTGGATTTACTCTCCCAGTTGTCATTGCCTGTAGATTTTCGTCTATAGTTGAGGCCTTGTGTGGTTTCGGCACCCATGCTGGCATGTCAATTTGTGTTGCCACTGTTATATTTTTGTTTTTGTTTTTGTATATGCAGCCAGAATTTTGAGATTCAATGTGTATTGCTTCTTTATTTTCTATAGAAAATACAATCTCACAGGAGGTATTCTAGTCTTCTGGCTTTTACAATCTGTCTTACCCTTTCCTCCATTATTCCCTGGGCCTTACATAGATTGTGCTGTAGGTCAACTAACCAGGCCTAGGATTCTCTGGTGAGTTTTTTCTCTAAATTTTGACAAGTTGTGGTTTTCTGTGATGGTCTCTTTATGTAATAAAAACTAACATATGAGCAATGAGAGCTACACTTGTCTGTCAGTATAAAGTTAAGTATTTACAGTAGAGTTAAGGATTATAGGAAGTATAATGGTTTAGCAAGTTGGTAATAAGTTAAGTCCTCTTCTGAGATTTACGACTCACTAACCACAGGTGGTTGGGTAAGTTTGCAGTACCAGGCATGAACTCCTTCCTCTTAATCCATGCTTATAAGGATATATGCCTATTTTTATACACAGACATTTTTGGTCTTACAGCTATCCTCCATTTTCTCTTGATAATACTTTTATTTAATTGAAATATAACCATATAATTTACCCCCTTCATCTCCTCCATACAGCCTCCTTTGTAATCTCCATGATCTTTCAAACCAATGACTTCTTGTAAATTAATATTGCTATGCATAGATATAGATTAGTATATAAACATAAACTGCTGAGTCCATTTAGTGTTTCTTGTATGTATATATTTTTAGTGTTGACTACTTGTGATCAAATAACTATTTATGGTGGCCATTTGTGGGGAAGGTTGATTCTCCCTCTTAAGAAGATTTTAACTGCCTGCCTATAGTTCTTTATCTAGTGTGGGTCCCTTTGTGACTTGTCCACCCCCATTTTTATGTCAACTGATGATAGAATTGTTCAGGTCTTGTCACACCCATCATGCCATTGAGATTTCCTGGGTGTAGCAACCTATTACATTTAGAAAACTCAGTCATGCAGCAAAATTTCTAGATCTTTGATACTTTTAATCCGTCAGCCCCATGTTCTGGGATGACCCTACCCCAAGCCTTAGGTATAAGCTTTGTGTTGTAGGTGAATTATTTATGCCTAGGAAATCCACAGACAGTTATTGTCTGCATTTAAACTAGTTGTGTCTTTCAATAACTGTCTGTCTACTGCAAAAGAACGTTTCTTTGCTGAGATTTGATTGATACATTTGTCTGTGGGTTAAGAATAACTATTCAGAAAAAAGTTCAGAATTAATATTACTATTCCAAATTAATTTGCAAATTGCTCTTTCTAACTTTATGAATAATTGAGATGGGATTTCAATGGGGATTGCATTGAATCTGTAGACTTCTTTTGGTAAGAAAGCATTTTTACTATGTTAATCTTGACGATTAATGAACATGGAAGGTCTTTCAATCTTCTGAGATCATCTATTTCTTCCTTCAGAGACTTGAAGTTCTTGTCATATTGATCATTCACTTGCTTGGTTAGAGTCACACTAAGGCACTTTATTTTATTTGTGACTATAGTGGAGGGTATCTTTCCCCTAATTTTTTTATGTCTGTTAATCCTTGGAGTAGAAGAAAGCTAATGATTTGTTTGAGATAATTTTATACCCCAGAACTTTTGCTTACATTGTTTATCAGGTTTAGGAAATTAGGAGGTTACTTAAGTAAACTATCATACCATCTGGAAATAGTGATATTTTGTCTTCTTCCTTTCCAATTTTTATCCCTTTGATCAGGATAGTGAAAACTATTCTCAACAATAAAAGAACTTCTAAGGAAGTCACCATCCCTGACTGTGGGGCTGTGGGTGTGAGAGAAAGAGGGGTGAGGGAGAGAGTGCCCACATCCCAGCAGAGTTATGATGCTCTGGGTGGTTGGACACAGGAGGACTGCCAGACACTTTCCATGAGGCCCGGGTGAGCATATGGCTGTGTGAAGTCACTGATCCCACATGGTGGGGGGTGGACAAGGGGCAGCCCCTGGTACCACGTTCTCAGTCTCTGGCATCCCACACTGGATACAGCAGAGGAACTGAGAACAGACTAGGGGCCCTGGAGTTGCACTTGGCCTCAGAGATACTGGAAGAGAGGGCAGGGGGAGAGAAGGGCTCTGGGTGGTTCCCATGTAGGAGAGTGTCTTTATTCTGGATCTTGATGAACAGAGACAGTCTATGGTTTTAGAGCTTTATTGTAGAAAGGGAGGGGGAAAGAGAGAAGATAAAAAGAAAGAGAGAGAACAGGCATATCCAAGAAGAGAGAAGGGGGGAAGAGAAAGATAGAAAGAGAGCTAGACAATAAGAAAGGTGAAAGCTTAGAGAGAGAGGTAAAAGCTTAGAAAGTAAGAGAGCTTAGAGTATAAGAGTTTGGAAGGGAAAATTCAGTCATGCAGCAAAATTTCAAGATCTTTGATACTTTTAATCTCTCAGCCCCATGTTCTGCGATGACCTTACACCAAGCATTAGGTATAAGCCCCTACCTAAACATAATAAAAGCAATCTACAGCAAACCAGTAGCCAACATCAAAGTAAATGGAGAGAAACTCGAAGCAATCTCACTAAAATCTGGGACTAGGCAAGGCTGCCCACTTTCTACCTACCTATTAAATATAGTACTTG
>NC_034613.1:105518844-105524174 GCF_900095145.1 Mus pahari | reverse complement strand
ATATAGGTACAGAGACAAAATTTAGAGCTAAGATGAAAGGATGGACTATCCAGAGACTACCCCATCCAGGAATNCATCCCATCATCAGCCACCAAACCCAGATCCTAATTCACATGCCAGCAAGATTCTGCTGAAGGGACCCTGATATAGCAGCCTCTTGTGAGGCTATGCCAGTGCCTGGCAAATACAGAAGTGGATGCTCATAGTCAGCTATTGGATGGAGCACAGGGCCCCCAATGGAGGAGCTAGACAAAGTACCCAAGGAGTTGTAGGGGGCTGCAACCCTGTAGGTGCAACAATATGAACTATCCAGTACCCCCTGAGCTTGAGTATCTAGCTTCATAGGTAGCAGAAGATGACCTAATCTGCCATCATTGAGAAAAGAGGCCCCTTGGTCTTGTCAACTTTTTGTGACCCAGCACAGGGGAAAGCCAGGGCCAAGTAGTGGGAGTGGGTGTGTAGGGGAGCAGGGGTGGGAGGGTGGATGGGTATTGGGAACTTTCGGGATAGCATTTGAAATGTAAATAAAGAAAACAAAAATAAAGAAATAAATAAAGAAAGAAAGAAAGAAAGAAAGAAAGAAAGAAAGAAAGAAAGAAAGAAAGAAAGAAAGAAAGAAAGTGTTTCAAAGTGGAAGAGACAGAAAAGGAGGGCTAGAGAGTGAGGAGGGACCAACCTGCCCCTCTTATAGTGGGCTTAGTTATCTTGCTTTTGTTAGGTAACTGGGTGGAGGAGTCTATCCAGAAAGCCAGAAGCTTGGAACATTGTCTACATGACTAAGAGCCACATGCCTCTCCTGTGGGGGCGGTAACTTTGACAGGAGCCAGGGGTCCATGAGACATGGTCAAATACCTACCATCCCATGTAGGTACAGTATACCCCTCTGGTACCACCAGGTTCAAGACCTCAGCTTGATTGGAGATCAGGCTGTGGATACCCCATTGCCCCACACCTGACCTCAAGGTGTATTAAGGAACAATAGTAATAAAAACTGTACAGTATTTGTACACAGACAGGAAGATCAATTGAATAGAATAGAAGACCCAGTAATGAACCCACAGACCTATGGTCACTTGATCTTTGACAGCCCACGTTTTGTAGGATTGCAAGCTGCTACAACCTCTCTTTAAATAAATCTGGTGGTTCCTCTGAAAATTGGACATAGTGCTACCTGAGGATCCAGCTATACCACTTCTGGGTATATATCAAAAATATTCTCCAACATATAACAAGGATACATGCTCCATTATGTTCACAGTAGCCTTATTTATAATAGCTGGAAGCTGGAAAGAATGCAAATGTCTCTCAATAGAGTAATGGATATAAAATATGTGGTCCATTTACACAATGGAGTACTACACATCTATTAAACACAAAGACTTCATGAAATTCATAGGGAAATGGATGGAACTATAAAATATCATCCTGATTGATGTAACCCAATCACAAACAACAGATATTGTATGCACTCAATGATAAGTGTATGTTAGCCCAAAAGCTCAGAATACCCAAGATACAATTCACAGAGCACATGAAGCACATGAAGAAGGAAGACCAAAGTGTGTTTGCTTTGGTCCTTCTTAGAAGGGGGAAGAAAACACCCATGGGAAGAGATACTGAGACAAAGTGTGGATCAGAGACTAAGAAAAGGCCATCCAGAGACTGAGCCTCCAGGGTATTCATTCCATATACAGTTACCAAACACAAACACTATTGTGAATGCCAAGAAGTGGATGCTGAAAGGAGCCTGATATGGCTGTCTCCTGAGAGGCCCTGCCAGAGCCTTACAAATACAGAGACAAAAGCTTACAACCAACCATTGGACTTAGCATGGGGTCCCCAATAGAGGAGTTAGGGAAAGGACTGAAGGAGCTGAAGGGGTTTGCAGCCCCATAGCAAGAACAAAAATATCAACTAACCAAACACCCTAAATTTCCCAGGGATTAAACCATCAATCAAAGAGTACATATGGAGGGACCTATTTCTCCAGCCACATATGTAGCATAGGATAGCCATCAATGGGAGAAGTAGCCCTTGGTTAAATGAAGGCTCGATGCCTCAGTGTAGGGGAATGTGAATGTATGGAGGTGGGAGTGGGTGGGTGAGTGGTGTAACATCCTTATAGAAGCAGAGGGAGGAGGAAGGGTGTAGGGGACTTCTGCAGCAGAACCAGGAAATAGGATAACATTTGAAATGTAAATAAAGAAAATATCCAATAAAAAAGGAATTAATATTGTTTAGGAATGTGATAATAGTAGATTTGTCCTTTGAAGTCTTCGATCCCACTGGCTACACGTAGATAGCTAGATTTTCTGTTGTTAATTCTTTCAAAATTATAGTTAGGTGTGTGTGTGTGTGTGTGTGTGTGTGTGTGTGTGTGTGTGTGTGTGTGTGTGCATGTTATTGTACACATATGGTAATGATATGAAAACTTATAGGGGAGTGGGTATACATATTCCTCTTTATGGGTTATAGACACTGAAGTCATGTCATCAAACATGGAAGCAAGTTTTTTAATCTGTTAAGCCATTTTGTAGACATCGATATTTCTGTAAGACATTACTGGAATATAACTTTATTTTGAAATTGATAAGTATGTATTCTTTATATTTTTACAGTTTTTGAAGATTACTGCATTCCTGTAAAATACTGTTAATATAATTAGTAATTAAAACAAAGAATACATGCTGTTGCTATTTTCTAATTAATAAAACTTAGGTTTGGGTAGTATTGGCAATTGTAAACTATTGCATCTCCTGATTCATTACCATGAGATATCCTAATTGTATCTTACTTACATTTTCAGCATGTTTCATAGCTTCAGAAATTTTTATTTTATTTTTAATTGGATATTAGCCCTCTATGGGATTTAGGATTGGTAAAGATCTTTTACCAATCTGTTGGTTGCTGTTTTGTTCTATTGACATTGTCCTTTGCCTTACAGAAGCTTTGCAATTTTATGAGGTCCCATCTTGGAACTAAAGGAGGGCAGGGGAAGAAGGGAAGGGGAGGATAGGCCACTTCCAGCCAGAGGTCCTCCTATGCTCTGGGCTGGTGGATATGGGAGGGCTGCCAGATGCTTTCCACTCATCCTTGGGTGTGCAACTCACCACTTACCCTACTCGATGGTGGGTGGACGAGGGGCAGCCCCGGATACCAGGGACCCTGGGAAGACACCCTCGGCCCTGGGTCATGGGAGAGAGGGCAGAGGGTGAGAGGTTCACACACAGGTGAGAATCCTTAGCCCAGGCCTTAACTGGAGCACAGGAAGGCCTTCCCATAGGAGATTAGAAATGGCTGATTAGAGGAAAGCCTATCTCATTGTCCAAATGCAATGGGCCTTGATGAACAGAGACAGTCTATGGTTTTAGAGCTTTATTGTAGAAAGGCAGGGAGAAAGGAGAGAAGGTAAAAGAGAGAAAGAGAGGCCAGCCATGGTCAAGAGGAGAGAAAGGGGAAAAGGAGAGAGAAGAACGGCTAGAGTAAGAGGGAGAGAGCAAGAGGGAGAGAGAGCAAGAGAGTGAGAGGAGAGAGTGAGGAGAGCAAAAGGAGAGAGTGAGGTGGGACCAAGCAGCCCCTCTTATGGTGGGCTGTTATCTTTACTGTTGCTAGGTAATGGGGAGGAGTTTAGCCTGAAGGTCAGAAGCTTGGGATATTGTTTACATGACTACTAACCACGCTTCTCCTGAGGGGGCTACGCGGGTGGTAACTTGAACAGGAGCCTTGAGTCCAGGAGACATGAAGGAACACCTACTATGCCATGTAGGTGAATTATCACCACTCTGGGATTTAGACCTCAGCTTGCCTGGAGACCAGACTGTCTGTGAATAGCCCAATGCCCCACAGTCCCATTTATCAATTCTCGATTTGAGAGCATAAGCCATTGGCGTTCTGTTCAGGATAATTTCCCCTGTGCTCATGTGTTTGAGGCTCTTTCCCACACTCTTCTATATTAGTTTCAGTGTATCTGGTCTTATGTGGAGGCTCTTGATACATTTGAACTTGAGCTTTGTACAAGGAGATAAGAATGGATCGATTTGTGTTCTTCTACATGCTGTGAACCAGCACCATTTGTTGAAAATGCTGTCCTTTTGCCACTGCATGGTTTTACCTCCTTTGACAAAAATCAAGTGACCATAGGTGTGTGGGTTTGTTTCTAGGCCTTGAATTCTGTTTCATTTATATTCCTGACTGTCTCTGTATTTACATCATACATTTTTTTGTAACTATTGCTCCTTAATAATGTGTGAGGTCAGGTATGGTGTTTCCTTCAGAAGTTCTTTTATTGCTGAGAATAATTTTTGATATCCTGGGTTTTTCGTTATTCCAAATTAATTTGCAAATTGCTTTTTCTGACTCTAAGAATCGAGTTTGAATTTTTATGGGGATTGCATTGAATCTCTAGATTGCTTTCTGTAAGATGTTGTTTTTACTATGTTAATCCTGCAGAGCCATGAACATGGGAGATCTTTCCATCCTCTGATGTCTTCTTCAAATTCTTTCTTCAGAATCCTGAAGTTCTTGTCATACAGATCTATCACTTGCTTGGTTAGAGTCACACCAAGATATTTTTCTATTATTTGTAACTACTGTGAAGGATGTCATTCACCTAATTTCTTTCTTAGCCTGTTTATACTTTGAGTACTGGAAGGCGTTTTGCTTTATGTGAATTAATTTTATATTCAGCCAATTTGCTGAAATTGTTTATAAGCTGTATGAGTTCTTTACTGTAATTTTTGTTGTCACTTAATATACTATCACATCATCAACAAATAATGATATCTGGACATCTTCCTTTATAATTTGTATCCCTATCACCTCCTTTTGTTGTCTAATTGCTTTGGCTAGAACTATGAGTACTATATTGAGTAAATAGTGAGAGAGTGGGCAGCCTTGTCTTATCACTGATTTTAGTGGGATTTCTTTGAATTTCTCTCCATTTAGTTTGATGATGGCTATTGGTTTTCTAGATATTGCATTATATGGGCTTTTAATTTCTGATCTTTCCAAGACTTTTAACATGAAGGGTTGTTGTAATTTGTCAAAGATTTTTTTCAGCATTTAATAGATCATCATGTGCTTTTTTCCATTGAGTTTGTTTATAAACTGGACTAAGCTGATGGATTTCCTTATGTTGAAATATTCTTGCATCCATGGAATGAAGCCTTCTTGATCATGTTGAATGATCATTTTGATGTGTTCATGGGTTTGGTTTGCCAGAATTGTATTGAGTGTCTTTCTTTCTTTCTTTCTTTCTTTCTTTCTTTCTTTCTTTCTTTCTTTCTTTCTTTCTTTCTTTCTTTCTTTCTTCCTTCCTTCCTTCCTTCCTT
>NC_034613.1:105505520-105518663 GCF_900095145.1 Mus pahari | reverse complement strand
CCTTCCTTCCTTCCTTCCTTCCTTCCTTCCTTCCTTCCTTCCTTCCTTCCTTCCTTCCTTCCTATCTTTCTTTCCTTTTCTTTTTTTATTTCATTTCTTATTTCTTTACTTCTCATTGTTTGTTTTTTATTGGTTCTTTTATTTATTTACATTTCAAATGGAATCACCCTTCCTGGTTTCTGCTCTGTAACTTCCCCCATACCATCCCGCCTCCCCCCTGCTTCTATGAGGGTGCACCCACACCTACCCACCCACTTCTGCTTCAGCAATTTATCATCTCCCTACAACTGGTACATTTAGCCTTAACAGGACCAATGGTCTCCCCTCCCATTGATGCCAGATAAGGCAATCCTCTGCTACATAAACAACAAGAGCCATGGGTCTCTCCATGTATACCTAATTGTTAGTGATTTAATCCCTGGGAGCACAGGGGAGTCAGGTTGGTTGATATTGTTGTTGCTCCTATGGGGTTGGAAACCCTTAAGCTATTTCAGTCCTTCCCCTAAGTATTCCATTAGGGTTCCATGCTCAGTCTAATGCTTGATTACTAGCATTCACATCTGTATTGGTCAGGCTCTGGCAGAGCCTCTCAGGAGACAGCTATATCAGGCTAATACTAGCAAGCACTTCTTGGCATCAGCAATAGTGACTGGGCTTGGTGACTGCGTATTGAATTGATCTCCAAGTGGAATAGTCTCTTGGTGTCCTTTCCTTCAGCTTCTGCTCCATTCTTTGTCCCTGTATTTCATTTAGACAGGAACAATTTTGAGTTAAAATTTTTGACAAGGGTGGGTAGATACATTCCTCAACACAGGGGCTGTACCTCAACTCAGTATATGGTCTCTACAGGTTCTCTCTCCCCTTTGTTGGATATTTCAGCTAATGTCATTCCCATTTGTGTCCTGGGAGTCTTTTGTTCCTGGAATCAGGGACTGTCAGATAATCATATCCTTCAACTCCCATTGCTACATACCTCTGGTCAATTTCCTGACCCTCTGTACATCTCCCTTGTCTCCTCCAACACATGATCCTGCCACCATTTTTCCTTTCTCCAAAGTGCTTCCTACTCTCTATCTCCCACAATTATATTGTTCTTCCTTCTAAGTAGAAGTGAAGAATGCATACTTTGGTCTTCCTTCTTTCTTGAACTTTTTATGGTTTTATCATGGGTATCAAAGCTTTTTTACCTAATATCCACTTATTGGTGAGTACATATCATGTGAATTCTTTCAAAACTGGGTTAATTAACTCAGGATATTTTCTAGTTCCATCCATTTGCCTAAGAATTTCAGGAATTCATTGTTTTTTTAAATCTGAATAGTACACCTTTGTGTAAATGTATCACATTTTCTGTATTCATTCCTCTGTTGACTGAAATCTGGGTTATTTTCAGCTTCAGGCTATTATGTGTAAGGCAGCTATGAATATAGCAGCACATGTGTTCTAGTTATATGTTGGAGCATATTTGGATATATGCCCAGAAGTGGTATAGCTGGGTCCTCAGGTAGTACTATGTCCAGTTTTCTGAGGAATCTCTTCACATCCTTGTCAGCATCTGCTATCACTTGAGTTTTTTTTTTTTTTTTGGTTTTTTGAGACAGGGTTTCTCTGTATAGCCCTGGCTGTTGGGAACTCACTTTGTAGACCAGGCTGGCCTCAAACTCAGAAATCCTCCTGCCTCTGCCTCCCGAGTACTGGGATTAAAGGCGTGTGCCACCGCCCGGCTGGTGATAGATTTCTTAAGTATACCCCTTGATTTCTCCTTCTCTTTGAAAGCTTTCACGTGAGTTTTTGATCTTATCCATTCTCTATGGTGTGAGTTCAAATCTTGAAAGGATGGACTATCCAGAGACTACCCCACCCTGGGATCCATCCCATCATCAGCCACCAAACCCAGACACTATTGCACATGCCAGCAAGATGTTGCTGAAGGGATCCTGATATTGCTATCTCTTGTGAGGCTATGCCTGTGCCTGGCAAACACAGAAGAGGATGTTCACAGTCAGCTATTGGATGGAACACAGGGTCCCCAATGGAGGAGCTAGAGAAAGTACCCAAGGAACTGAAGGGGTCTGTTACCCTATAGGTGGAGCAACAATATGAACTAACCAGTACCTCCAGAGCTCCTGTCTCTAGCTGCATATGTAGCAGAAGATGGCCTATTTGACCTTCATTGGGAAGAGAGGCCCCTTGGTCTTGCAAACTATATATGCCCCAGTACAGGGGAATGCCAGGGCCATGAAGTGGGAGTGTGTGGGTAGGGGAGCAGGGGCCAGGGGGAGGGAGAATATAGGGAACTCTGGGGAGCGTTTGAAATGTAAATAAAGAAAATAACTAATAAAATTTTCTTAAAAAAAAAAAAGAATCTCAGGGTTACTTTGATTTTCATTTCCCTGATGATTAATGATGTTGAACATTTCTTTAGATGATTCTCAGCTATTTGATATTCCTCAGTTGAAAATTCTTTGTTTAACTCTGTACACCATCTTTAATTGTGTTATATGACTCCCTGAAGTCTTACTTCTTGAGTTTTTTGTATATATTGGATATTAGCCATCTATGGGATGTAGGACTTCTAAAGACTTTTTCTTAATCTGTTGGTTGTCATTTTGTCCTATTGACAGTGTCTTTTACATTACATAAGTTTTGCAATTTTATGAGGTTCCATTTGTGTATAGTTGATCTTAGAGAATAAACCATTGGTGTTCTATTCATAAAAATTTTTTTCCTGTTCCCATGAGTTAGAGGCTCTTCCTCACTTTCTCTTCTATTATTTTCAGTGTATCTGGTTTTATGTGGAGGTCCTTGATCCACTTGGACTTGAGCTTTGTACAAAGAGGTGAGAATGGTTTGACTTGCATTCTTCTACATGCTGACCACCAGTTGAACAAGAAGCATTTGTTGAAAATGCTGTCTCTTTTCCACTGCATGGTTTTAGCTCTTTTGTCAAAGACCAAGTGACCATAGGTGTGTGAGTTCATTTGTGGGTCTTCAATTCTTGATTGCTCTGCCTTTCTCTGTACCAATACCATACAGATTTTATTACCATAGGTCTGTAATATAGCTTGAGGTCAGTGATAGTGCTTTCCCAGAAGTTCTTTTATTGTTTAAAATAACTTTTACTACCCTAGGATTTTGTTGTTCCAAATCAATTTGAGAATTCTTCTTTCTATCTCTGTGAAGAATTGAGCTGGAATTTTGATGGGGATTAGATTGAATCTGTAGATTGCTTTTGGTAAAATGGCCATTTTTGTTTTTTACTATGTTCATCCTTCTGATCCATGAGCATGGGAGATCTCTTCATATTCTGAGTTCTTCTTCAATTTCTTTTCTTAGAGCCTTGAAGGTCTTGTCATACAATTAATTCACTTTCTTGGTTAGAGTCACACCAAGCTATTTTATATTATTTGTGACTATTGTGAAGGGTGTTATTTCCCTAATTTCTTTCTCAGCCAATTTCTCCATTGAGTAGAGGAAGGGTACCAATTTGTTTGAGTTAATCATATATCTAGCCAGTTTATTAAAGTTGTTTATCAGGTATAGGATTTCTCTGATGGATTTTTTGTCACTTAAATATGCTATCATATTATCTGCAAATACTGATATTTTAACTTTTTCCTTTCCTGTTTATGTCCAATTGATGAACTTTTGTTGTCTAATTTCTCTGAGTGAACATTGAGTACTATATTGAATAGATAGGCAGATAGTGGGCAGCCTTGTCTAGTCCCTGAGTTTAATAGGTTTGCTTCAAGTTTCCTTTCATTTAGTTTGATATTGGCCAATGGTTTGCTGTATATTGCTTTTTTTATGTTTAGGTATGGCCTTTGAATTTCTGATCTTTCCATGTTTTTTAACGTGAAGGCATGTTGTATTTTATTGAATGCTTTTTCAGCATCTAATGAGATGATCTTGTAGCTACAGTAACAAAGACACAAAAAATGCACAAGGTATATATTCACTGATAAGTGGATATTAGCCCAAAACCTCAGAACACCCATGATACAACTCACAGACCATATGAAGCTTAGGAAGAAGTAAGACCAAAGTGTGAATTCTTCCATCCTACTTAGAAGTGGGAATAGAACAATCCCTGGTGGTACAGTGAGGAAGGGACCTGGGAGTGAGACAGAAAAGGGGAGAGGAAAGAAAGGGAGGTCAGGATCAGGTTTGAGAAGAGACATGTTTGAACAACAGAGGGACAAGAAATTGAACAGAAATATGTAGCAGTGGGGGATGGGGACCTGGGAGTATCCATTAGAAAGTTCCAGATGCTAGGGAAGCAAGGGTTTCCCAAGGCCCAATGGAAATGACATTAGCCTAAATACCAAACAAAGGTGACAAAGATCCTGTAGTAACCACCTCTAGTAGATAGACACAGCCCCCAGTTAAGGGGTGGGGCCACACACTCATCTTAAAATTTCAACCCAGTATTGTTCTTGTCTGAATGCAGAGACAAAAAAAATGGAGCAGAGTCTGAAGGAAAGGCCATCCAGAGACTGACCCACCTATTGATTCATCCTATCTCCAGACAAGAAATCCCAAGGCTATTGGTGATACTTAGAAGCATTTGTTGACAAGAGACTGGTTTGTCTGTCCCCTGAGAAACTCTGACAGTACCTGACCAGTAGTACAGCTGTAGATACTCAGACCCACACATTAGACTGAGCCTTGGGACCAAAATGGAAGAGTTAGGGAAAGAACTGAATGTGCTGAAGGGGATTGCAATCCATAGGAACAACAACAGTATCAACTAACTGGACCATCCAGAGTTCCCAGAAACTAAACCACCAACCAAAGAATATACATGAAGCTACCAATGGTTCCCACTATGTATGTAGAAAAGGATTGCTTTATCTGACATCAGTGGGAGGGTTGGCCCTTGGTTCTCTGGAGGCTTGATACTGGAGTATAAGGTGATGCTAGAGCAGTGAGGCAAGAGTGGGTAAGTGGTTGATAGAGTACCCTCATAGTGGCAAGGTGGAAGTGGGAGTAGAATATGGGGGTTGTAAAGGGGAAACCGGGAAGGGGGGATAGTATTTGAAATGTAAATAACTAAAATAACCAATTAAAAAATCATAAGGAGACAAAAAATTACCCAAGCATAACAAACCAAAACCAACAGTCAACAAAAACACTACATTTTGTGTTTGTAATCTACTTCTGGGAATGGGGCTTGCTGTGAAATTCGGTTAATATACTCAGTGAAACTCCATTGGATAAAACAGATTTTTCCCCCTTTTTCAGTGGGTATCAATTGCAAATAGTTTAATGTTTAATAGTAGGAGCCCATGATTACTTCTCCCTCTTGGTGCTGGGATTCTGACTAGCTTTTCCCAAGATCCAGTCTCAGCATGAGGAGGGTCTCAGAGTCAATAGTGGATACAAGCTGTCAGTTTAAGTGCTCTTTCTTTACCCAAGGATTCTCATTGTTATTACATCTTCTTTATTTTTCCCCATTTCTTCTCATTATTTTTCCTTCTCCATTTTCATTCTATTACCTTCTCTCAACCAGATAGCCTGAACCCAATATTTTATTTACTAATGCTGCCTCATTAATGCTTTGAACATTGTTAATATTTTTATTTCCTTAAATTTACATGAAATTTATGAAACCTAGATCATTAGTTACAACCACTTCTTCCTTAAAACAGAAACAAAACTCAAAGCAAAAGCATATTTCCTTAAAGATTTTACATAGTCTGTTCTTCACAGGTAGCTGGGCATAGCTCTTGCAGTTTCCCAGTATAGCAGACAACAGTCTGTAGTTAAATGTTTTCGTGTAAGTCCAGAAAGGTGACAGACTACTGTGACATGAATTTCCCTGACCAATAACATTAAAATATTAGTGCAGCAGGAGGACTGTGATTGTGTAAAAAAGGACACAGAGCTAGGAGTTGCAGGGACAGAGAGCATCTCAGGAAAAGGGGAAGGCCAAAATGGAAGTGGATGGACAGGAAGAAGAATGGTTTTAACTAGCCACAGGTTGTGATAATATCATAAAGTTTAGAATAATTGGGATAATTTGTCTAATCTAGGCGGCAGCTTTTATCATTATCAACTGGTTCTGAAATTATTTTATTGGGATCTTGTGAACTGAGAATTTGTTGATATATAAATCTGATTTGTTAATTGTAAGCTTCAAGAGTTTTGTTTCTACCGGGTTGCTGGGTGTGGTGGCAGTTGATCACAGGGTTGATGGTTGCTGTGTGGGGTTGCATAGAAAGAAAATCAGGAGCTCTTGCCTTGCAGGAGAAGTAGTGGCTAGAGACAGATCTGGTGGAGCCACAGTGGGGCCAAGAGTGGCTAGCACATGCGCAACAACTTGCAGGTTCATTTTTTTTTCATATTTCTCACAACAGACTAAGATAAAAATTATTTCTTACAAAATTTTAAAATATATGCAAGTAAAACAGCTAGCTCTCTCTAATTTCTCTCTAGGCATTGCCATCCCCAATCCTTCAAGTAGCCAAGAGAATGAAATACTAACTTTTAAAGGCTTGTATATCATTTTTTTAATCCTCTAATCATTGTTTCTTATCCTAAATTATCTAGAAGATAGTGATTCCTTGAAATTATCCCACACTTCTAGCTCTTACAGTCATTCTGCACCTTCTTCACCATAGAATCCTGTATCTTGAAGGGAGAGGTTTGATTTCCCATGTAGGGCTAAGGTCTCCAAATTCAGTCACTGTCTGCACATGTTTCAGTTGTGAATCTTTGCTTGAATTTCCATTTACTACAAGAAGTAAATTCTTTGATGAGAGTTGAGTAATATACTTTTCTTGGGGGCAGCCCCTCTTGAGGAAGAATTATTAACATCAATATACAAACATCAGCAAAGTAACCCACAACATTTCCCACTTTTTGTTCCATTAAAAACCTTTTTTTCTCTCAAATATAAATTGAGCATAACAATAACAATAACATAACAATAACAATTAGATAACTTACAAAGTATGATATACACCTAATATCCAGTATATCAGTGTGTCAATTAAAGTTCTCTACCATCACATTTCTCAATGCTAAACAACTTATGTTTGCTTATGAAACTATAACAATCTTCAACCCCATCAGAAATCTGAGAACGAACTAAATATTACCTGAGTATATAGGAAGCACAAAACATAGTTTCTAAAACTTAAACAAATTGTAAAGAGAACTGTGTACCTGCACAGCCTCTAATTTCTTATAATGTTGAAGTATCTCTCTTCAGCCTTCTTGCCAAGAACCATCTGGTAGACCTTATGTGGAGCAGGAAATATGAAGAGTTACCTTACCCTGTCTTGGCAAAGTTTAACAGTTGACTATCCCATATCTGTTTATCCTTTTTTGACAGCATTTGTCTGTAGATAATATAGGCATTTACTGCCCAGTGGTTACCTTACCATGATAAGCAACCTTGCCTGTAGGTAAAGATGCTTATTATCTTCTTTGAACCATGAAGGGGTACTTGCAGGACAGACATGTCTTTAGTCAAATTTTCAAATAATAATGAAATGATTAAATGTCAGATTCTGTGGATTTTTGATGGTTTTGAAGACTATATATATAGTCTTCAAAACCATCAGAAATCCATATATATATATATATATATATATATATATATATATATATATATATAATATATATATATATATATATATATATATTATCTCTGAACTGTTAACCTCATCTACTCAGCCTTTTCTACTTAAGTAAATGGAAAACACTTTAGTATAATAAGTCAGAATCTAACAGAACCATGAGTTTAATATTTGGTCCTTGACTTGTGTTACTTAATCATCTTAAACAGTTCATAGTAGCAGCTATTTCAAGGACTGGGCCAAAGTCTTGTATTAATTAATGGGTTGCATAGGCATAATACCTATATAAGTGTATAAATATTTATTTCAAATTTTGTATCAATAAAAGAAATTCATATCATTGAAAACCTTAAATGTAAATCAATCTAAAAATCTATACCAATGTAAAATTTATAACTTCAATTTGCATTAATTATAAAGATTTATACCAATGTAATATTATGGCTATATATTGTTTTGTTTATTATTAAATTTGATAACCTATCCCTATTTTCTATTCATCTAATTTATATGATATTGCTATACCACTCCTTTCTCTTCAATACCTCTTTCCTTTACTTAAGAAAGGATAGAGAAGAAGAAAAGAAAGGTAGAAATCCCTGATTTTAAGCTCTCTAGTTTCCTTCTTGTCCAAAGCTATAACATTAACAAACTATCCCTTAAAATGACAACATATCTAAAAGTTATAAAATAACCAGAACCTTCCATTCCAGCCTAAGGTACTGGTATGATGATATTCTTTTATTTGCTTCTAGCTTATTGGGTTGAAAAACTTCCTTCTTGGGGTCCAAAGTTAAATAGAAAAATGGTTTTTGTGACTAGAAGGCTAATTGGCATCATTTGCTGTCCAGTCTCCATGTGTTGAAAAAGTTCATGGGTTAGCTGACATCTTGAGTATAACAGTCTGAAAGACTGGATGGCTGAGCTAGCTATTCTGAAATGTCCTAGAAACAAGAATTTCAAGGAAACAACTTCAATGTAATTGTGGTAGAATCTAGCAAGGCATTGCAATGAAAGGTTTGAGAATCTCAGCATCCTAGAGTGTAATACTCGTCAGGGCTGTTTCTCTCCTCTTTCATTCTCCAATATACAAACCTTACAAGTAACACATAACTCTGTAAAAATATTCATATGGAACATGCAAAGTGCATATATTAGTTAAGGAATATCAATAAAGAAAGACAACTGCCTTTCTTTAGAGGTAGTTTGATCACATAATCAAACTATAACATGAATTTCCATTCATGCCATCTTAAATGACAATATGTAACAATAAGTCAAGAAAATTCTGTGCCCAATAAGTGTTATTGTCACTATGTATAGACAGTTAAGTCTCAGCCAGTCCCAGAGCTTAATCAGTGTACAGAGGCATATACATCATCACATTTATATCAATTTTTGCTGATTTGGCATGCATAGTACCTTTAAGTTCTGAGAAACATATTGTTTTGAGAGACTCAAATCTTTCTGTAACAACGTGAGAAATTTTCTAAGTCTAGTGTTGTGCCTCATCTGTGAGCCCCAAAATACCACCAAGGAACTGGCTCTGATGCAATGGCACTAGGGTCTCTTTATTTCAAGCTTGAACTCTTTCTTAACCCACTGCTAACCTTGATGCAGCAGGACTCAATGGTGAAATATTGAGCTCTCAGCAGGACAATGTTTTATAGGAAATGGCAAGCAAGTGAGAAGGTTTCTAGCCTGGCATACATTTGATAGAGGACTATCATGGAATTTTGTTGCCCTTTAAAATAGTTGACTGGTATTAGGAACCAAACCATAAGCTTAAAACCTGCTTTCTTCCTGATTGGTGGTTGTTAGGAAGTGAAGTAACAGGGCCTGGCTTATAACCTGGAGGCACAGGTTTGTTGGAGAATAACCTGGAAACATGCTAGAGAGTTCAATCTTAGATCAAGTTTTCAAAGAAGGAGTCTGAACCCAGCATCTGGAACTAACACTGGGTTTTGTAATAGAGAGGGTGTAGCTCTGGTATAAAAATATTACTACATGTAGCATAATGTTTATATATATAATAATCATGTTATATAAAAGAGTATGTTGCTCACAGTTTTTTCTAATACTTTTAGTATTATTGCTATTTATTACTCTATATTTACTCTCCATTTTTCTTGCCTTTCATCTTTCCTCCTCAATCAAAACTCCAACCACATTTTTCCCATGATCACATTTAAAACACCTGTGTGTAATATGCCTATATAGTTTTTAAGTTGGGTTGTAGAGATAACAGGCATTCTCAGTTCTTTTAATTACCCTTTTATTGATGTTTGATTTTCTTGCTATGACGAAACACCATAACCAAAAGCAATGTGGGTAGGAAAAGATTTACTGGCCTTACACTTCCACATCAAAGTCCATCATGAAAGGAATTCAGGGAATGTCCTCAAAGGAAGAACCAGTTAGTTGGAACTGATTGCAGATACCATGGAAGAATGCTGTTTTGGTTACTGACTTACTCTATGTGGTTCATTCAGCTGTTATTTTTTTTATATAACCAGATACTGACTCCCCAGGGTGGCAGGTTATGTGGTAGGGTAAACCCTCCCATATCAAATATTAATCACAAAAATAGCTGTGTAGACTTATCTACAGGTCTATCTATTGCAGGATTTTTTTCTTAAGGGTCCTTCTTTTAGATGACCTTAAGTTATGTCAGATAGATAGATAGATAGATAGATAGATAGATAGATAGATAGATAGATAGATAATAGATACTAGCACAAATCTCCTTGGATTACCTTTCACTTTATCCCATGTTTTCCCACACATTCCCAAGTCATTCCCTTCAAATGGGTCTGCTCCCAATATTTCAAGTTACATTCTCACCCATTTATCATGCTCTCCCCCTCAAGATCATTGTTTAGTTTCTTAGCTCCTAATTTTATGACAAATTAAACACACAAATCAAAATATTTGAAGCTGTGATCCATAGGAGATAAAACATAATGATTTAGTCTTTCTGGGCTTGAGATATGTTTCTCTCTCTCCTCTCTCTCTCTCTCTCTCTCTCTCTCTNTATATATATATATATATATATATATATATATATATATATATACATATATATATATATATGTATATATATATAATATTGCTTTGTGTACATGTATTATATTTTTCTCATCAACTAGATTGATTTTCATTTCCTAGGTTTTATAAATGGAACAGCAATGAATATGGATTTGTGTGTATTTCAGTAGTAAGATATAAAGTATGTTCTGTATATTTCCAAGAGTGATATAAATGGGTCATGTGGTAGTGCTATTTTTAGGGTTTTTTTTGAGAAATTTCAGGCTGATTGACAAAATGACTAGTTTATATATCTAGCAATAGTATATAGAAGTCATACTTGTCATATTCATGTAAGTATTTGTTGTGATTTATAGTCCTGATGATGACCTTTCTGACTAGTGTATTCAAGTAGGCTTAATTTGTATTTCTCACATAGCTAAAGGTGTTGAAAACTTTTTAAAAGACGTAAGTTAAAGCATTTTATTTGGGACTCATGATTGAAAATGGTTTCCTGGAGCCTTGGTATCCCGTAGCAGGAATAGTCCAAAGTTGTCCTTGCATCAGTAAGTGAACAGATATGTGTACTTTCCTTCAATATTGTTTTATAATAAGTGCCTCTAAGGAATGATTTTTGACATATATCTAAGGTAGACTGGCCTCCACCAGTGTTCCAATATCCTAGGAAATCATTGAGCCAACCTTGGGATTTAATTTTAGTAAGAATGCTACTCATTCAGATTAAAAGCCTCCAGTGTTGACAGAGAGACAATGAAAGAAATCAGGCATTACAATTTACTGGAATAGAGCCAGAAATATCAGGGCTAGTCTACAAAGTGTACTTAGAACAATAGCAAGTCACTCCCATACACAGGAATTTACAATGGACTAGGAAGAAAGAAGGTTGTGGTCTAAAAAGGAACTAGAGTAAATACTTAGAACAACAGGTGAGTCACTCCCATACATAGGAATTTACAATGGCCTAACGGGAAGGTGGATTATACAATAGACTAGAATTGGAACTATAGCAAGGGCATGAAGCCCTTGTACCTGGCTTCTAAGAATAAGCTGATCTTAGGTGGGGCTGCTTATGATCCCAGTTGTAAACATTGATTTTTATCCCAGTTGTAAACACTGCCTGGTTCCTTTTACCTTTTGTGTATATATTCCTCTATTTTGTAGAAAGAGTCATTTTGCATCAGGTAACCTCAATGTACCTTGGATGACGTTAATGTATCACTTACCTTCCTTGTCTCTTTCTGTAATATAAGTCTGATGATCACTTTGAGAAATTACATTCAGATCAACACTTCCTTGTGTTCATGTCTGTTTGTCATTTTTCACCAACTCCTTGCTCACCTGAACACCAAAGTGTTGGTTTACTGCAGGTTGAGGGGCCGACTGACTCCAGTCCACATCAAAGAATGAAGCTGGAGAGGTGTGACCACTAAGGAGGGCACAGTTCACAGAAGCAGCGGAGCAGCTGGGACAGGGTCCTACAGACCTATATCTGCTCCCAGAAGGAGAGGCTGTTTCGCAGCCCTCTGTGCAAATTTCCTTCCAGGGGAGAACTTGCCTCCAGGGAGTGCTCTGACACCGGGACTCAGGTCATTTCATCATTTTCTCTCCGTTGACTCTCATAAGGTAGAACCAATTATGAGTGTGCAGGACACAGAAGCAGCAGAGTAGCTGGTACAAGGTCCTACGGGGCTACATTTCCACCCTGGAGGTGGAGGTGTTCTGTAGTCCTCTGTGCACTGGTCTTGCCAGAGGACTGCTGGTCTCCCAGGAATGCTGACACAGGCTTACAGGTTCACAGAAGGAACAAGTTCCAGCCAGAGATAGCAAGAACATCTAACATCAGAGATTACCACATGGCAAAAGGCAAAATCAAAAATCTTACCAGTAGAAACCAAGACTACATGGCATCATCAGAAGCCAGAACTCCCAGTACAGTGAGTCCTAGATACACCAACACACTGGAAAAGCAAGATTCAGACTTAAAATCATATCTTATGATGCTGGTAGAAGATTTTAAGAAGGACATAAATAACTCCCTTCCAGAAATACAGGAGAACAAAGATAAATAGATAGAATCCCTTAAAGAGGAAACAAAAATCTGTTAAATAATTACAGGAAAAAAAAAAACAAATGTGAAAGAATTGAACAAAACAATACAGGATCTAAAAATGGAAGTAAAAACAATAAAGAAATCACAAAGGGAGAAAATTCTAGAGATACAAATCCTAGTAAATAAATAAGGAGTCATACCGGAGGACCCAACAATACCTCTTCTGGGCATATACCCAGAAGATCTTCTAACTGATAATAAGGACACATGCTCTACTATGTTCATAGCAGGTTTATTTATAATAGCCAGAAGCTGGAAAGAACCCAGCTGTCCCTCAATAGAGGAATGGATACAGAAACTGAGGTACATTTACACAATGGAGTACTACTCAGCTATTAAAAACAATGAATTTATGAAATTCTTGGGCAAATGGATGTATCTGAAGGATATCATCCTTAG
>NC_034613.1:105497138-105504440 GCF_900095145.1 Mus pahari | reverse complement strand
AAAAAAAAAAAAAAAAAAAGAATTATACCATTATACCAGACTTCTCACCAGAACCTATGAAAGAGAGAAGATCCTGGAGAGATGTCATTCAGACCCATAGAGAACAAAAATACAAGCCCAGGATACTATACCCAGCAAAATTCTCAATTACCATAAATGGAAAAACCAAAGTATTTCATGACAAAACTAAATTTACACAATATCTTGCCAGACATCCAGCCCTTCAAATGGTAATAAATGGAAAACTCCAACAGAAGGAGGCAAACTCTGCCCTAGAAAAAGCAAGAAAGTAATCTCTCAACAAAGCTAAAACAAGATAGCCACATGAAATGAATCCCAAGTCTAACAACAAATGTAAGAGAAGAAACAATTACTTTTCCTCAATACGTCTTAATATCAATGGACTCAATTCCTCCATAAAAAAATATAGACAAACAGATTGGTTAGATAAACAGGACCTAATGTTTTGCTGCATACAAGAAACCCACCTCCATGACAAAGATAGATACTACCACAGAGGAAAAGGCTGGAAAACAATTTTCCAAGTAAATGATCTCAAGAAACAAACAAACTGGAGTAGCCATTCTAATATCAAATAAAATCTAGTTTCAAAGTCAAGTTATCAAAATTAAAGGAGGGACATTTTATACACATCAAAGATAATATCTACCAAGATGAACTCTCAATTCTGAACATCTATTCTCCAAATGCAAGGACATCCACATTCATAAAAGAAACTTTTAAAGCTCAAAGCACACAGTGTACCACACACAATAATAGTGCAGATTTGAACATTCTGCTCTAATCAATGGACAGATCCTGGAAACAGAAATTAAACAGAGAGACTGGAAAACTAAAAGAAGTTATGAAAAATAGGGCTAAACCGATATCTTATAGAATATTTTATCCTAAATCAAAAGGATATAACCTTTTCTCAGCACCTCATGGTGCTTTATCCATAATTGACCATATAATTGAAAGAACTCTGTGGGGAGCCCTCCCCACTCCAATCTCAAGAAGGTGGCACCCAAATACCACGAATAAACCATCTTGATGTAAAAACATGAGGTAGTTTATTGGCAGAGCTCCAGGCCGATGCATACCCCACTCAGGAGGTAAAGGCATCAACCACAGTGGCTTGAAAGCTAGGGGTTTTTATAGGGAGAGGATGGGGGCTAGCAGGAATTGGCGTGGTTACACACGATTGGCTCATTTAAACACCAACACATTTGCAAGTCAGCAGAACACCTGGTTAATATATGACTCCAAACTATCAGCCCCAGGAATGTTTTTACAAAGGCCTGCCTGGGCATGCCCAGGCCTATTTTACTGTGTCCTCTGCCTCAAGCATTTAAGCTTACAAAACAACTCTCTGGACATAAGTTACATAAATCCCAGGCCTTAAATTTCATTTTAAATTTTATTTCCCTTCATAATCAGGCACAAAACAGGCCTCAACAGATACAAAAATATTGAAATAATCCTCTGCATCCTATCAGATCACCACGGACTAAGGTTGATCTTGAATAACAACATAAATAATAGAAAGCCCACATATGTGTGGAAGCTGAACAACTCTCTCAATGATAAGTTGGCCAAGGAAGAAATAAAGAAATTAAAGACTTTTTAAAGTTTAATGAAAATGAAGCTACAATATATTCAAACTTTTGGGACACAATAAAAGCAGTCCTAAGAGGAAAACTCATAGCGCTGAGTGCTTCCAAAAAGAAACTGGAGAAAGCATACACTAGCAGCTTGACAGCATACCTCTAAGTTCTACAACAAAAAGAAGCAAATTCACCCAAGTGGAGTAGACAGCAGGGCTGAAATCAACCAAGTTGAAACAAAAAGAACTATACAAAGAATCAACCAAACTAGGAACTGGTTCTTTGAGAAAAGAATATAATGGATGAACCCTTAGCCAGACTAACTAGGGGCCAAAAGGACAGTATCCTAATTAACAAAATCAGAAATGAAAATGGAGACATATGAATAGAATCTGAGCAAATCCAAAAAAATCACCAGATCCTACTACAAAAGCCTATACTCAACAAAACTGGAAAACCTGGATGAAATGGACAATTTTCTAGAAAGATAGCAGGTACCAAATTAAATTGGGTTCAGAATAATCTAAACAGTCCAATATACCCTAAATAAATAGAAATAGTCATTAATAGTCTCCCAACCAAAAAACACAAGGAACAGATGAGTTCAGTGCAGAGTTCACTCAGACATTCAAAGAAGGCCTAACACTAATACTCCTCAAACTATTACACAAAATAGAAACAGAAAGTAATGTACCCAACTTATTCAATAAAACTTCAATTACTCTGATACCTAAACCATACAAAATCCCCACAAAGAAAGAGGACTTCTAATCAATTTCCCTTATGAATATGGATGCAAAATTACTCAATAAATTCTTGCAAACCTATTCCAAGAACACATTAAAATTATCATCCATCCTGAACAAGTGGGCTTCATCCCAGGGATACAAGGATGATTCAATATATGGAAATACAGCAACATAATCTGTAGCCTCCCCCAGCATGAACAGGCTGATTCAAACCTCTCTGCCACTGAGAATGAGACCACCTGGGGTGGAGCCTTCTCACCGAGATGGTTCTAATGTTCTGTCACCTGCCCTTGCTCTTCTCCAAGACACTGCTACCTGCTGAGAGGCCCTTGATATATTCCAGAGACAGCAAGCAATCCAGTAATTTACACCTGCACACCAAAACAGTTCTGTCCTGCAGATCTCCTACAGCCTGGCCACAGGCATGATAAAAGTCTTTGAAAGATCAGGAATTCAAGGGCCATACTTAAACATAATAAATACAATATACAGCAAACCAGTAGCCAACTTGAAACTAATTGGAGAGAAACATAATGCAATTCCATTAATATTAGGGACTAGACAAGGATGTCTATTCTCTCCCTAACTATTATATAGTACTTGAAGTTCAAGCCAGAACAATTAAACAACAAAAGGAGATTAAAGGGATACAAATTGGAAAGTAAGAAATCAAAATATCATTATTTGCAGATGATATGATAGTATACACAAGTGACCCCACAAATTCCAACAGAGAACCCCTAGACCTGATAAAGAACTTTAGCAAAGGAGCTGGATATAACATTAACTCAAACAAATCAGTGGCCTTTCTCTACACAAAGGATAAACTGCCTGAGAAAGAAATTAGGGAAACAACTCCCTTCACAGTAGTCACAAATAATATTAAATACCTTGGTGTGACTCTAACCAAGAAAGTAAAAAAACAAATCTGTATGACAAGAACTTCAAGTGTCTGAAGAATGAATTAGAAAATCTCAGAAGATGGAAAGATCTCCTAGTTTCATGGATTGGCAGGATTAATATAGTAAAAATGGCCCTCTTGCTGAAAGCAATCTACATATTCAAGGCAATACCCATCACAATTCCAACTCAATTCTTCACCAAGTTACAAAAGTCAATTTGCAAATTTATCTAGACTAACCAAAAAAATCAAGGATAGCCAAAAAAAAAAAAAAAATCATATCAATAAAAGAAGTTCTGGTGGAATCACCATCCCTGACCTCAAGCTGTACTACAGAGCATATGATTAAAGCTGCATGGTACTGGTACAGTGTCAGACATGTTGATCAATGAAATAAAACTGAAGACCCAGAAATGAACCCACACCCATATAGTCACTTGATCTTTGACAAAGTAGTTAAAACCATCATCCAGTGGGAAAAAGACACCATTTTCAACAAATGGTGCTGGGTCAACTGGTACTTAACATGTAGAATAATATGCATCAATCTATTCTTATCTCCTTGTACTAAGCTCAAGTCTAAGTGGATCAAGGACTTCCAGATAAAACCAGAGAAATTGAAACTTATAGAGCAGAAAGTGGGAAAGAGCCTTGAAGATATGGGCACAGGTGAAAAATTCCTGAACAGAACACCAATGGCTTGTGCTGTCAGACTAAGAATCTGTTTGTGAAAAAAATTTTACCAATCCTAAATCTGAAAGAGGGCTAATATCCAATATATACAAAGAATTCAAGAAGTTAGACTCCATAGAATCAAATACCCTAGTAAAATATGGGGTACAGTGTTAAACAAAGAATTCTCAACTAAGGAATACCAAATTCTTGAGAAGCTCCTAAAATTTTTCAACATCCTTAGTCATAAGGGAAATGCAAATTAAAAGAACCCTGAGATTCTACCTCACAACTGTCATAATGGCTGAGATCAACAACTCAGTAATTCCTTCCATGGGTATGTTATTCCCCATTCTAAGAAGGAACGAAGTATCCACACTTTGGTCTGCCTTCTTTTTGAGTTGCATGTGTTTAGCAAACTGTATCTTGGGTATTCTAATTTTCTGGGTTAATATCTGCTCATCAGTGAGTGCATATCTGTGTGTTCTTTTGTGATTGGGTTGCCTCACTCAGGATGATATCCTCCAGATACATCCATTTGCCTAAGAATTTCATAAATTCATTATTTTAATTGCTGAGTTGTAATCCATTGTGTAAATGTACCACATTTTCTGTATCCATTCCTCTGTTGAGGAACATCTGGGTACTTTCCAGCTTCTGGCTACTATAAATAAGGATGCTTTGAATATAGTGTAGCATGTGTCCTTATTACAAGTTGGAACATCTTCTGGGTATATGCCCAGGGGAGGTATTGCTAGATCTTCTGGTAGTACTATGTCCAATATACAACCACGAAACCCAGACACTATTACATATGCCAGAATGATTTTGCTGACTGGACCCTGATATAGCTCTCTCTTGTGAGGCTATGCAAGTGCCTGTTAAATACAGAAGTGGATGCTCAAAGTCATCTATTGGATGGAACACAGGGCCCCTAATGAAGGAGCTAGAGAAAGTACCCAAGGAGCTAAAGTATAATATCAACTAACCTATTACCACCCATTTCTGTGTCTCTTGTTGTATATGTAGCAGAGGATGGCCTATTTGGTCATCAGTGGGAGGAGAGGCCCTTTGTCTTGCAAAGATCATATGCTCCAGTACAGGGGAATGCCAGGCCAAGAAGCAGGAGTTGGGGTGCAGGGTCGGGGGAGGGTATGGGGGACTTTCAGGATAGCATTTGAAATGTAAATGAAGAAAATATCTAATAAGAAAGAAAAAAAAAAGATCAACAACTCAGGTTACAGCAGATGGAAGATGTGGAGAAAGAGGAACACTCCTCCATTGCTGGTGGGATTGCAAGCTTGTACAACCACTCTGGAAATCAGTTTGGCAGTTTCTCAGAAAATTGGACATGGTACTCCTGGAAGATCCAACAATACCACTCCTGGACATATATGCAGAAGGTGTTCTAACATGTAATAAGGACCCATGCACCACTATGTTCATAGCAGCCTTATTTATAATAACCAGAAGCTTGAAAGAACCCAGATGTATCTAAACGATGGAATGGATACTGCAAATGTGGTATATTTACACAATGGAATACTACTCATACTATTAAAAACAGTGATTTTATTAAATTCTCAGCAAATTGATAGATATGGTCTATTTCATCCTGAGTGAGTTAACCTAATCACAAAAGAACACACATGATATTCAATCACTTATAAGTGGATATTAGACTAGACTCTCAGAATACCAAAGATACAATAGGCAAAACACATGAAACTCAAGCAGAAGGAAGACCAAAGTGTGGATACTTTGTTTCTTCTTAGAAAAGGGAACAAAATATCCATGGAAGGAATTAGAGAGAAAATGTGTGGAGCAGAGACTGAAGTAATGACCATCCAGAGAGTGCCTCAACTTGTGATTTATTCCATATACATCCACCAAATCCAGACAGTATTGTGGATGCCAACAAGGGCTTGCTGACAGGAACCTCATACCTGTCCCCTGTGAGGCTCTGCTAATGCATGACAACTACAGAAGTGGACTCTGACAGCCATCCATTGGACAGAGCACATGATTCCTAATGATGGAGCTAGAAAAAATACCCAAGGAGCTGAAGGGGTTTGCAGTCTAATAAGAAGAACAACAATTTGAAATAACCAGTACCCCCAGATCTCCTTGATACTAAAACACCAATCAAAGTGTACACATGGAGGGACCCGAGGCTCTCACTGCATATGTAGCAGAGGATGGTCTAGTCAGTCATCAATGGGTAGAGTAGCCCTTGGTCCTGTGAAGATACAATGGCTCAGTATAGGGGAATGCCAAGACAAAGAAGAAGGAATAGGTAGCATGGTGAGCATGGATATGGGGGAATGGATAGAGGGGTTTCAGAGTGGAAACCAGGAAAGGGGATAACATTTGAAATACAAATAAAGAAAATATCTAATTAAAATAAAAGATGAAGTTGCCCTTTATAGAATGGTGACAGTATTGGAGATGATCATGTTGAAAGACAAATGTCATGTTTTCTTTAAGATGTGTGTTCTTTATTTTATTATATATAGAATCATGTGTGAGTATGACATGGAAGTAGAAGGGAAGCCAAAATCAGAGCAGAGAAAAAGTATGTCAAAAATATGCTGTATGCCTGCATGAAAATGATCTTAGTCAATACTGTATAATTAAAATGTACAGCCTGTTAAGTCACAATCATTGCTTTTTGACACAGGATAATGTTTCATAGATAAATCAGAAAGAATAAAAATATAATGAGTCCACTTACATTTCCCAGGCCATTTCTAAAGCCTGGTGTTTTGTTTTGCCATTTTCGGACAAAATATTGCCATGGATAATAAAGTGTTCCCTTCCCCCAACTGATTATTGTCCAATTTATAATCTACCTTCTTTAAAATCCTTAGTGGAAAGATTTGTGGTGTGAGCCTGCATCCCTTGCAATTCGTCCTCATTTATTCTAGCTTTATTAGAATGAATCAAAAATGTCATCATCTTATCAACTAAGAAACTTTTACCACATAAGACCAATGAAAACAACATTATTTAATCACATGTGGATTAAGGAAATTAAAAGACTATAAATTCAAACCAAACTTTCACACTTTATATTGGTGAATGTCTCATTCCAAAATTTTAATTTTTATTATCTTATCATTTAACTAGCCATTTTCTTTGGCCTTAAGATTATTAAATCTGATGATCTGAGAACTTTATTATTATTTTTTTTAATCTGAAAGAAGTCTCAACTATAGCAACTTATCCAATATATACAAAGAGCTCAAGAAGCTGGACTCCAGAAACTCAAAAAACCCCATTAAAAAATGGGGTACAGAGCTAAATAAAGAATTCTCAGCTGAGGAATATCGAATGGCTGAGAAACACCTGAAAAAATGTTCAACATCCTTAG
>NC_034613.1:105471009-105494612 GCF_900095145.1 Mus pahari | reverse complement strand
GTGTGTGTGTGTGTGTGTGTGTGTGTGTGTGTGTGTGTGTGTGTGTGTGTGTTATGTGGAAGCTAGACAGTAATGGAGGGTGGGGAACATGTTGTTGGGATGATTGTATCACAGATGAATCTATTTTCAACTAAAAATAAATGAACAGAAATGAAATGATTTTTAATTGAAAGTAAAGAATTACTACTGCAAATGGCAGACATTTTCACACTGAATTATGTTGGGTTCCATAAAAGACATGGAAGTAAACTGAAAATTAGAGAATGGATTTCGCATTATTTATATGTACAAAAACAATGAAATCATTGTTTCAATATAACACTGGACAATTTGAGAATTCTGGTAGCAAACATAAAATGGTGAAATAATCCCCCAACATTTCAACTCAATCAACTTAATTTGATGCAGGTCACAATTCCATTGACAGGTCCCACTTACAAGGCTAAGTTTATTTTCCAACATCCACAGCAATTTGACATCAGTCTCCTTTCAAACTGTTTTTTAAAATCTCATTCTGAGTTTAGAAACTATTTTTTTAATCTAAGGTGAATTGAATGTTGTATGTGTGATTTACCCTTCTTGACCACAGAAATTACTAGGTTCACATATACAAATGGAGAAAGACAGACCTTTGATCTTGAAGAAAATGCTTTTTTTTTCTTTTTAGAATGGAATTGAGCAATGGAAGTTTGGGAGAAAAAAGCCATTTTGTGCACTGTAGATCAATAAACTAGAATATTCAACGATCTTCAGCTGGATAGAACGTCGATCCAAAAGTGCAGGCAACATGTGCAAGAATTTATGAGAAGTTTAGAAGCAAGAATAAGAAAAGTGAAAGAAATACATTTTTGCTTCAAGTTTTAAGTTAGGTCTTCTTGTAAATGAATCAAATATTTGGTATTATATTTGTGCTGATGCCTCAGTCTCCAGGGAGGTATTTGTTGTAGGTTTATTTACTGTGTTAAGGTATTAAGTAGAATGGAATACACAAGACTTTATTTTTTCTTTCCTAGCAGAGTTATCACAAACCAAGTAACAAAATTGAATACTACTGTTGTAAATATACTTTGAATGCAAGCAGCATTTTCACATAGGCAAACACTTTATTTATAGAATTCGATGAGTTTTGATATGTTAACTGCATTTCTATCAATTTAATGTAACTTTTTAAAATGTGCATCATCACCCAATGAATTCTTATAATCATATGTAACTATTTCACCTGTTCTTTGTCAGTTCTTTCTTATGCTGTGATTATATGTATAATCATACGTGTGTGTGTGTTTTATTTGAGCCACACAAATGAAATATAAGAGACTATTTTCTAATTTTTTACTAGGAATAAGTTTTCCAAGTCTCTTTAAGAGACATAATTTAAAGAGTAGAATGTACATTCTGTATTTACTTAATCATATATATTTTCTAAAAGCATATAGAACTATGGGAAAGAAGGACAAATATATATATATATATATATATATATATATATATATATATATATATAATGTCAAAATGGTGAGTGAATAGGGATAAGTAGAATTATCTGAATACTATATTTACAACCATAGTAGTTTTTGTAGATGTTAAATGTTGATGAGACAGTATCAGTACAGGGAACAAAAAAGCATTATTATTTTTCTTTCCTTTTTATTGTTCTGTGTGACTTGTAATAATATAGTATTTTACATAGATTTTATCTTTGAAAAGTGTGGAAATAAAGATATTCATTATTATTGGTACACAATGAGAAGAAATAAAGAATAAAATATTTTAGTGCCATTGAATATAAATTGGATTGGTGGCAGAAAAAGAAAATCCTCAGACTTTTTCCCAATCAAGGTATGCTCTTCTTTATATGGGTTATTTGTAAATTGTCAAATTATTTTATATTTTAACTTTCTTGAGTCTGATTTTCTTAAAAGAATGTTTGTCTCATCTGAAATTGTTTTATTTTCTATAGAATCTATTGACTATTAAACATTTTAGCATGTGTGTCAGGAAAACTTAATATCTAGTGAAAAAAATCCCACTTTGAAATGGGTATCCCTTCTGACCTTCAATTAAGCTTTAGGTTAATGCAAAATGAGAAAATCAATAGCTTATTTTCTCTCTCTCTTTACTTTTACTATTTTTCTGCTCACATTTTGATATTTGCTGAGATAAAAGAGTCATAACATCAAAAATACACATCTCCACTGAACATCCAAGGCTTAAGGGGTCATGTTTCAGCTCAGTCTTTGTAAATACAGCAAAGTACATTTGCCAATATTTCCCCATCCCTCTGTATATAACAGTGTCTACTCCCTTGTTTTAATCAAGGGACATTTCCCCTTGTGCTTCCTACAATCAATCACTAGCCTCAACCCCTAAAACTCTTTGCAATGGAGTTTACGAGAAAGTTACTAGGTAGTAGTCATTCTCATTTTAGGGGACTAAATCTATGATACTGACATATGCTGTTCAATTTCATCATTCTTTGTAGATGTCAAATGTGCAACACCTTCCAGTAGGGAATTATGAAATGCAGACCTATGTCAAAACTATCCACTGGGAAGCTTGCTATAATACTGTTTCAGACCACAAATAATTATAGAATATCAATAAGTTTGCAAGAAGGAAGGAGAAGAAAATTCTAAGCCTGAAATTTATCCTCTTGTGAATCCCTCATTACCACCCCAGATTTACAAACTGTGGGAACCATCCCTGAGTTCTTAAGTCCAATGCCTTATGGCAAATTGATGGCACCCATATTCCCCAATTCTTCGGTAGACAGAAATATGATTTTGTCACCGTAGATACACACTCACATATTATATGGGCTACGGCCCAAACAGGTAAAAACTCAAAAAGGTTGATTCACCATATGCTCTCCACCTTTGCCAACATGGGCATTCCTCAACAGATAAAAACTGATAATGGCTCTTCCTTCACTAGCTCTCCATTCAAAACCTTCTGCCCATTATTTGGGAATTCCCCAAAATCCCCAGGGCCAAGGAATAATAGCAAGAAGATATCAAACCCTGAATGCCCAACTCCTTAAAAAAAAAAGAAAAAAAAGGCAACTACCTATCCCCCTAATATACAAGTAATGATGGTTCTGACTACCCTAAACATATTTAGCATCTACAAAAACTCCAAACATCTTTCTATCTCTCTCCATTGGCACACACCAAAATTAGCTCTCCCATCCTAGTATGATGGAGAGATACTTTGGATGGAATTTGGAAGGTCCAGATCCCCTCCTTACAACCGGGGGGGGGGTTGCTTGTGTTTTTCCACAGGACCAGCCTAAGCCTATCTGGGTTCCTGCCAGAAATGTCCGACACCACCCCACCCACCAAGAAGATGGCCTGTCTCTAGATGACAAATCAAGAAGAGAAGATGAGGAGGAGGAGGCAGAAGAAACACCACACCCAGAAGGACAACAAGATCTCCTGGAAGGATATCCATGACCTGGTGACTGCTGTCCAGGCCATGCGCCCTCCACGCCATGTGCCCTCCACAAGCCCCCCTCTCCTCTATTCTCTTGATTGTTTTTGTCACTCTTTATGCTAACTCTGCTGCTGCCCAGCCTCCCCAACACCTACCATTGGAGATTCTATGCTAGGGAAACCAACAGTGGACACAAGAATGTTATAGGGACCCAGGACTGTCCACTCAAATGATGTCAAACCAGTATTAAGATACCTCTACAACCAGATTCCATCTTCACTATGCCCAGCCCTTTTCTCTGCTTTCCTTACCAAAACACAGGTGAATGTCTCCAGGAGGTCTCCACATAGGGAGGTTGCAGATATTGGAGCTGCAGAATGGAATCCATCAATCCTGGTAGTACTATGTTCAACAAACTTATCACTCATTTTCAGTTCTCCATCGACAAATCTGTGGGATAATTGTTGGTGGACCAGAGTCATGGGTAAACTTTACCCCGATGGCTATGCCAGATACCCAGTAGCTGACCTGCACATCTACCTTGAGCTTGTTACTGCCCCCAAATCAGTCTTTACCCATGCTAACATTATCCAATAGGAAAATCAGTCTCAGAAGGAGCTATGAGCTACCCCCTCCTGGTTACAATGCATCCAATAAGCAGCTGACCTCCTTCTCTTAACAACCCACCCCACCTCCACCCAATGCTTTATCTGTGCTTCTCTCTCCCAACCATTATTAGCAGCTATTTCTATTAGCATTTCCCTTCATTACCTCCCTGAAGCCCTACCCTTGAGGAAAACACAGGACATTCCTCTCTTTGACCTACCCCCTCCTTTGCCTTGTAGGGCCATCCTCAAAACCCCTTCTTACATGTGCCTGTGATGTCACCAGCACAAAATCAGTATGTGTTAACACTCTTGCTCTCCTCTGGTGCAAAGACACTACAGGTGCCTGTATTAACCCCCCTTTTCAAGGCTCCTGGACCCCCATGGTAATTGTCCCCCAGGGTTATATCTACAAACCTGAGGAACTGACCTTGCAGATGGGAGAAAGCGGAAAGAAGAGAGAGATATTCATCCCACTGCTCTTGGACTAGGCATTGCTGTCTCACTGGGTGCAACAGGAGCCACTGGAGCAGCTCTTGTCCAAACACATCTGGCCAGCGACTTCCAAGACAAGCTTGACCAGGCAATGGTTTCCACTACAGACAGCCTTGAGTCTCTTCAATGCTAGATAAACTCCTTAGCAGGAGTTGCTCTTCAAAACCGGAGAACCCTTGTTTTATTGATTGCTGAACAGGGAGGGACTTGCATTTTGCTGGGGGAGAAATGTTGCTTTTATGTCAATGAATCTGTGCTGGTAGAACAAGATATACAAATGCTCAAAGAACTCTGGGGGAACTTCCAGGCATGCTATACTCCCAACACCCCCACCCCTTGGTACTCTAACCCTTTGGTAGCCAGGGTTCTTCCTCTCCTTGGCCCCATACTAGCCATTGGAGCCTTGCTTCTCTTGGCACCCTGCCTCATTCAGTTTCTAAAGCAGCAGATGAGTAGCATTGCAAAAATCACTACCAATCGGGTCATGGTTCCGTATCAAACTGTTCCCAACATAGGAGACAGTTATTCTGATGACACCCATCCTTATGAAAAGAAAAGGGGGAGTTGTGGGGTGGTGGGCTGTGCACAGATAGCCTGGTCCCTGGTTGAGCATAGGTATGGAAACCTGGAGCCAAGGTGAGTGGAGATTTCCATCTGCATGGGACAGCAGGAGTTCGGCCACACCTCCTGGGTACCTGGCTCCTGTTGGGTAGCTACAGCCTTCCACAGCCTCCCTGCAGAGAGGTATGAGGCATCAATCATGTAGTAGCTGCACCAAGCCCTTCCATACGCAAATAAATAGTTACCCCAAACTCTCAGTCCAAGCCAATGAGAATTACCTGCGGTCAAACCCTGAATCATTCCAAAAACTGTATATGAGTCTGATCCGGGGAATAAAGGTGTGTGATAATTACTCCATCGTCCAAGCCTTTGTTCTAAGAACTGCAACATTTGGGGGGAGATTGGGGAAGAGAGAGGCCCTACAACACTCCTCACTGGCTAGTTGGTTTCTTTTTGGCCCAGCCCTACCTGACTCAGTGCAGGGCAACACTCAATTACAGCAAGGCAGAGATGGAAGTGGTGCCAACCAGCATAGCAGAAGCAGGGAAGCAACTTCCCCTCCCTGCCCACATCCAATTCCCTTTGCTGGAACCCTCACACCAGGTCTGGCCAGAGATCTCTGTGGAAAACCTCTGGTATCTAGGCCCACACATTTTTTCCTAATGATTTCCCCTTGGTCATTCTACATCTAGTTTCTTAAGAGAATTCTTTTAGGCATGTTAATCCACTACCATTTGGAATAGGCCATAGATGTTTGAAATAATTAAAGTGTTTATAATTATTCTAATCTGCCACTTTACCATTAATTTACAGTCACAGAACATATAACATTATAGCCAGTGCATTGTATTGTCTTCTGGACTTTGAAGTGTTTTACTCCTATTAATGCAGTAAATTCTAATACCAAATAGTGAGTATCAATATCATTCTGTTATTGTTTTTCCATTCATTTACAATGCTACCTCTCTAAGCAGGGATGTTAAGGGTCTAAGGATTTCATTCATTTTTGAAGCCTCTTGGAATATTTAACAGTGTCTTTTTGATCTGATACAAGGCAAAATTAAAAATTTTAAAGAGTTAGGCACCCACGGTGCAAAGAGCTTATATGTTTGCTCTTCTTAATAACATAAAGATAACTCATGGACTAAGTGTATAAATAGTTTAATAATCACAGTTACTAATGGGCAATCTAAACACCACATACACACAGACACACACAGGGGATTAGAATGACAATTATCATTTTGGGCTTTTCTATAATCTAGACAACATAAATAGAAATTTACCAAGAACTTCTCATTAAAACCACAATAGCATGCTTCATCCATATTATTATAGATTTACTTATGCTTCTTACTCCTAGGCTAGGAGGGAGCTTAATGGTCAGATTAACTGAATTTCAGAATCATCTATAATATGTACCTGTGGTATAGCTGTACAAAGGTTAATAAGAGAATTTTGATACTTTTATAAATAATCAAAATCTATAAGGAAGGGAGTAATAGTATATACTACATAGTGTTACAGTTAAGGATAAAGAAACTAAATTTGTGAAGGACTTATTACACATTTCCTGATAGATAATGAATTTTCTTCAAGCATTATTATTATTATCATTTATTGTTATGATGAGAACTACTTATTATTATTCAAACATTTTTCCTATAAATTTATTGAAGGCATATGAATTGTTCTGACTTTATTATTGTTATTTTTTTACAGTCCAGTCGTTGTCCCCCTCTAGGTCTGGCCTCCCACAGTTCCTCATTCTATTCCTACTCCCTCTGTCTCCAAGAGGATGTCTGTCCCCACCACACCAGGCCTGCCCACTCTATGGGGCCTCAAGTCTTTCCAGTGTTAGACTTGTCTTCTGTCACTAAGTTCAGACCAGATCTCTGCTGTATATGTGTTGGGACCTCTGACCAGTCCTTTATGATGCCTGTGGCTCACTGTGAGACACCTCAGGGGTTCAGGTTAGTTGAAACTGCTGGTCTTCCAATGGGGTTGCCAACCTCCTCATATTCTTCCAGCCTTTCCACAATTCAAACACAAAGGGTCCCCAACTTCATTCTGATGGTTGAGTGTAAGGATCTATGTCTGTCTCAGTCACCTGTTTTGGGGGACTTTCAGAGGATGGCCATGTTAAACTCCTGTCTGTAAGCACATCACAGCATCAGTAATAGTGTCAGTATTTAGAGACTTCCCATGAAACGAATCCCAAGTTAGGCCAGTCACTAGACTGTAAGGCATATGAAATTTTTAAGAATCAATGGTTATGTCTTTGTATAGACATGAGGATTAGCCTTGTATACATTTTAAGTACTATTGTCTGTATTCTGATTTTAATAATATGCCAATCCCTTCCCTCTATTGCATTACATTGTTTGTACATGTTTTAGTGCATTTAAATACCTTGCTTATAGATAGCCATTCATTAGAATTTGTTGAGTAGAACAGAAAAATCTTATAATATTCCCTGTTGAAGAATACCTTTTCATGATATTATATTGGAGAACTATAACAGTAAAATTAATTTTGCCTAGAGTTCATCAATGCAAACATGGAAATGCTCAGAGTAAGGACTACCATGCAATTTAACCTACATGAATTTTCTCCACTAAGTTTTAGTCGTCGCTTCTAAAGTGACTGTCAATTCAAGCCTATCCCATGTGTGCAATTTGTTTTTGTCGAAATCGGATTATTTTTTAATTTATTAATCACTTTATTTGTTTACATTTCAAAAGTTATTCCTCTTCATAGTCTCTCCTCCTGGAACCCATCACACTATCCCCACTTTGCATCTAAAAATGTATATTCCCACCCACCCACCTACTACCACCTCA
Source organism: Mus pahari (assembly GCF_900095145.1). Classification (NCBI taxonomy): domain Eukaryota; kingdom Metazoa; phylum Chordata; class Mammalia; order Rodentia; family Muridae; genus Mus; species Mus pahari. Next base: position 105,486,676 of record NC_034613.1, on the reverse strand, counting down.
CCCCTCTAGCATCTCTCTGATCTGGGGGATCATGTCTCCACAGGACCAAGCACCTCCCCTCCCAATGATAAAAGAAAAGGCAGTCCTCTTCTTTATATGTAGCAGGAGCCATGGAGCATCCTATGTATATTCTTTGATTGGTGGTTTAATAGCTGGGAGATCAGAGGAGTCCTTTTAGTTGATATTGTTTTTCCTATGGAGTTGCAACCCCCTTCATATTCTTCAGCCTTTATAATAACTTTTCTATTGGAGTCTGTGGTCTCAGTCTACTGGTTGGCTGAGAGTATCCATATCTGTCTTAGTCATGTGCTGGAAGAAACTCTCAGAAGACAGCCATACCAATCTCCTGTCTGCAAACACATCTTGGCATCAGCAATAGTGTCTAGGTTTGTTGTCTGTGATGGGGATGGATCTTATTATGTGGCTGTCTCTGGATGGTCTTTTCTTCAGCCTCTGCTCCATTTTGTCCCTGCCTTTCCTTTAAACAGGGACAATTCTGGGTTAAAAATTTTAAGATGGATGGGTGGCCCCATCCCTCCACTGGGGGCCATGTCTATCTATTAGAGATGGTCTCTTCATATACTACCACCCTTCTGTTGGGTATTTCAGTTAATGTCATCCCCACTGGATCCTGGTAACCTCTCACATTCTTGGTGTCTGAGACTTCCTAGTGATTACCCAAGTTCCCCATCCCCTACTGCTACTTACTTTCTTTTCATTCTCTTGGCCTTATGGATGTCTTTCCCGTGTCTTCATATCCCCCTTTTGCAATATCAAATGAGTAGTGCTGATTCATTTAATCCTCTTTGCTGGAATGGAATTGCTGATCATAATGAATTTTCTTAAACTTAGAGCATCTTCTATATATTGTCTAATATATTCATCTCTGAAGCAGATACATTTTCAAGGTAACTTCTTATAGTCTTGATTTAAGGGATATTGGCATTTGATTTTAGCCAAAGTACTCTCATTTTGGGAGCAAGGATATATGAATTCATATGCATGTGTTTATATATGTATGATTATTTTTGTAAGTACAGACATTTGTGTGTCATGGTTCATGTGAAGAAATTTTAGGTCTTCATATTTAGCTTCTACTGTGTTGGGGGCATGGTATTTGATTATATATTAGCATAAAAATCAGGTTAGGTGGCACACGACTTTCTGGGAATTTACTTCTATCAATCTCCCATTTACTTATAAGTATACCAGATTTACAGATCTGCCCTACTATACAAAACATTACAAGGGTTCGAGGTATCCAAAATCTGATCTTTGTGCACATACAGCAAACACCTTATCAACTGAAATGTCTTACCAGGCTTCTCATTATTCTATACCTTTTTGTGCAATGATAAAGATATGACAAACTGTTAAAACCCAGTATTATGGAAGTTCCATTGTATATCTGTGATTGCTTATATGTATTTGTCCCAGGGAGTAGCACTATTAGGAGGTGTATTCTGGGAGCAAAAGTGACACTGTGTGCTTGGGCATTAATACCCTCTTCCTAGCTTCCTGGATGACTTCTAGCCTGTGTTCTTCTTGCCTGTCTGGATGCCACCATGCTCCCACCTTGAAGATAAAGGTCTTATCCTCTGAACCTGTAACCCATCCTCAATTCAATGTGGTTTTTGTTTTTTTGTTTGTTTTATCAGAGATGCTTTGGTCATGGTGTCTGTTCACAGCAGTAATACTCAAACAAAGAAAGATAGGTATGGCCTAAAAAGAGAAACCAGAAGCTTTTGGTGAACTTCTGTCTTAGTTGGGGTTTTAATACTGTGAACAAACACCTTTATCCAGGCAACAATTATATGGACAATATTTAATTGGGGCAAGCTTGAACATGTAGGTTCAGAGGATCATCCCATTTTCATAAGGTGGGAGCGTGGCACCATCCAGCAGATATGGTGCAGGCAGAAGTGACAGATCTACATCTTCATCTGAAGGCTGCTAGGAAAAGACTGACTTCCAAGAAGTTGGACTAGGGTATTAAAGCCCACACCCACAATGGAACACTCCAAAAAGGCTACACATCCACATATTGCCACTCTCTGGGCCAAACATATACAAACCATCACAATATAATTAATTAATTTTGGTTTTAGAGAGAGTGACAGGAGTGTTTGATGACCATTAACATATTGTAATATTGAAATTAGTGTGCAAGGCAAACAAGAAGCTTTTAAAAGAAAGTATATGCTTGGAGACACCTTCATTTCAAAGTCTATTCAGGTATGAGAAAAAAATTTAGGATGCCCTTTAATGCATTATGAACAAATAGAAATGCATTATATAATGTCAGTTTTCTGGGAGACTTGGATCAAGAAGGATAAATCAATACTTCATGCATATATAATTTTTCTTTCAAGAAGCTCAAAGCCTTGTTTCTTTCTTCACCTGACAAAAGTTGGAACAACTCAACAACGCTGACTGAAAACTTCATTTTGTTTTAATAAGGTAGTATAGATATCATATAATCTTTTCCTCTAATCCTAGTTAGGGAGCTCTATAAATTTGATCATAGTTTTTTATGGATAAAGCTCAGGATGTGAAATAATGGACAAAATTTTTCAGTATGTATTGATGTTTCATTATTCAGATCATAGAAAAGGAAATTTACTTGAGATCTACATTTCTTCACTTTTTGCTGTGCATGTGTGCCTTATATTAGAAGTAGAAACTATGAATTATACTAATATTCTGAAACTAGTTGAGCTATCAGATCTCTACCAAAAATGATCATGTAGTACATAACTGAAATGCAGAATGAAATGAATCCCATGGAAACAGCAAGTAATGTAGAAACCAGCTGTTTTATAGCCAAGGTTTTATATTCTTGTAAAAGTATTACTCTACAGAAAATTATAGTTATAATTTTACTTTGCTTGGTGATTTGGTTTGCTGTGTAAGCAGTATTCCTTACCTATTTTCAACTATACTGCCATTGTAAAGGTATCAGAATATACTTTTCAAAACAGATATACCCACAGCTGTGAACATTGTTAACTTCGTAAAAAAGAGAGGAAGGAATCTATTTTTAAAAATTCTAAATCATAGTTATAAATTGACATGATTAGTTGATGATGCATACACATTAAAAGAATATTTTCTGCAAATGGAATAGCAGAGTGTGGAAACATTATTGTTATGGGAAATAGAAAGACATGGAGTGAAGTGTCACTGAAGAAAATGTACATTGGGCCTTGGGAATACATGAGGATGAGGAAACTCATAGAGGTTTATGTGTGACTGTGGTGAGCCTTCTGTTATGGGAATTTGATGGTGTTTTTTTAAGTACATGAACAAGAAGACATAAAGAGACTCATATTTAGAACAATATGTGTTGATATATTTGTAAAAGTTTACTTGGAGAAAGGTATGGTGGATTATACACTTTTTAATAAAGGGATAATGATACATAGCATTATACACTATTCAATATACAGATTTGTATTCCCAGATTGTGAACTATTATTGATGGTTGCAAAGGAAGGTTCAGAGCACAGACTTTATTTTTGTGTATTTTGTACAGATTGCATTTTTTTGTACCTCGTGACTTGGCCCTAGTTCTGTGTAAATCCTGAGGTTAATGTGCTATCATTTTATATGAGAGGGCAAGCCATGGATTTAAGAGCAAGGAATAAAAGAAGAAGAAAGGTAAAGGAAGATGTGAAGCAACATGAGGCAGTAATTTTTTTTTCTGGATTTTATTTCAGTCACTCACTGAGACAGTACTGACAGGATGATTGTAGTGTATTTATTTGACACTGATGGTACTGCAATTCTCTGAAAATATCATAAAGAAAGAATGCTTATTTTAATAACTCTTAGAAGGTAGCAGAATGGAGAGCTATGTCTGTTTGGGTGTCTCAGTGTAGAGTTCAGCTCCTAAGGAAACACTTTCTAGTTCTCCATCATATCATCTAGTCACAAAGAGACTACCAATCTAGCATAGCCTAGCAGTTAATCCCTATGAGGGGAAATAAGGGGATGATCAATTGAATTTATGCTTGTAGTGTAGAATTTAATAAGCACATATTCATGGGACTTTGATTTGCATTTATTTTAAATGACAAACTTCACAAAGGGGGGGGGTATGCTATCTCAGAGGTGAACAACACATTTTCAACATTTGCTATAGATGCTATTTGTGTAGATGCACAGATTATAAACAAAACAGTTTTCAATGAGGGGAAATGATTATATGAATTTATATGAAGGGGAAAAGCACATTCTTTTTCTAGCAGAAGAGTAAATATAATTTGAAGAACAAAAGAAAGTAGGGAAAAATTCTCAGTAGGAATTCAGCTTTGCTTCTGTATTTTTTAAGGGGGGAGAGGTTTTTTGTTTTAACTTTAATTTTCTATTTTTTTATTCTTTCATCACTTTTTATAGGCAAGTCTTCATCCCCCTCCTTGGCTTCCAGCCAACCACTCCCCATCACGTACATCCTCCCTCACCCCAGTCCTGAAGAGGATGTCCCCCAAACTCCCACCCCATCAGATCTCCCCTCCACCTGGGGCCTCAAATCTCTCAAAGGTTAGGTGCTGCTTCTCTCACTGAAGCCAGACCCAGCATTCCTCTGCTGTATATGTGTCAGGGGCCTCATATCAGCTTATATATGTTGCCTGGTTGGTGGCTCAGTGTATGAGAGATCTTAGGGGTCCAGGTCCATTGAAATGGCTAGTCTTCCTATGTGGCTACCCTCCTTCGCAGCTTCATCTAGCTTTTTCCCAATTCAACTACAGGGATCAGCTGCGTCTGTCCATTACGTGGGTACTAATATCTGCATCTGACCCTTTGGCCCGCTTGTTGGGCTTCTCAGGTGTGGGGGTGGGGCAGTCATGCTAGGCTTCTGTTTGCAAGCATACCACAGCATCAGTAACAGTGTCAGGATTCTGGGTCTCCCCTTGTGCTGGATATCAATTTGGGTCTATCTCTGAACCTCCTTACTCTCAGGCTCTTTTCTGGTTTTATCCCTGCAGATACTTGGGACGGAGCTTTTGACTGTAGGATGGGAACTCCATACCTCCATTTGATACCCTGACTTTCTGGAGATGGAATCTACAAGTTCCCCTTCCCACTGTAGTGCACTTCATCCAAGTTCCCTCCCTTTGAGTCCTGAAAGTCTCTGACCTCCCAGGTCTCAGGTACATTCTAGAGGATCTGCCATTCTACCACCCAAGGTTGCCTGTTTTCATTCTTTCTGTGGGCCCTCAAGGCTTCATATCTCCTGGCCAAAACCAGATCATGTTCCCACCTTACCCTTCCTGTCCCCTTTCCTATTCAGGTCCCTCTGTCCTCCTGCCCCCTGTGATTGCTTTCTTTTCCCTCCCAAATGGAATTGAGGCATCCTTACTTAGGTAATTCACTTGGGTTTGTTAACTTTCTTGTGTTCTGTGGGTTTTATCCTGTAAATTCTGTACTTTTTTTTGGCTAATATCACTTATTAGTGAATACATACAATACATAGTTACCTCACTAAGAATGATATTTTCTAGTTCAAGCCATTTGCCTGCAAAACTCATGATATCCTCATTCTTAATAGCTGATTAGTATCCCATTGTGTAAATTAACATTTTCTATATCTATGTCTGCTGTTGGACATCTGGGTTGTTTTCAGCTTCTGGCTATCACAAATAAATTCATTATGAACATAGTGGAACATGTGCCCCTGTGGCATTACGGGCATCTTTTTGACATATGCCCAAGAATGGTATAGCTAGGTATTCAGGTACATCTTTTTCCAGTTTTGTGAGTAAACTCCAGATTGATTTCCAGAGTGGTAGTACCCTTTTTCAATCCAACCAGTAATGGAGGATTATTCCTCTTTGTGTATAGAGAACACAACAGAAAGAGCAGAGCAGAGAGAGCAGAGAGAGCAGGAAGGATCATTTTTACTATGAGACTACTTTTTACTTAGGCGCGTTTACATTAGGAGCTTTTCTATTAACAGAAATAAAAGGGTAGAACTTTTTTCTTTCTCTGAGAAATAAAGGTTTGGAGCTTACGTTTCATTCAGAATGATTTCTTTCTATGCTGGCACTAGCTCTATGGAGTTTGTAGGAAAGGACATTTGCTCCTTCCATCAAATAAATATATATCTATATGTGCATATTTAAGTATGTGTATGGAAGTATGTGTGGATACTTGTGGAGTTGGTGAAACTAATGACTGAGCCTGGTTAAAGAATATTTGTGTATGATGGGCAGTGGTGACACATGCCTTTAATCCCAGCACTTGGGAGGCAGAGGAAGGCAGATTTCTGAGTTCGAGACCAGCCTGGTCTACAGAGTGACTTCCAGGACAGCCAGGGCTACACAGAGAAACCCTGTCTCAACAACCCCCTAAAAAGTTTGAGTATGAGTATATGTATGAATATATGTGTATCTATGCATATTTCCTGTGTAAGAGTGCTTCTTTCTGTGCTTTTCTCTAGATGACAAGGAGTTAATGAACTCTGAGCCTTGGGCCCAAGGACACAAAGGACCTGTGGGGAACTGAACAATCCCCTGCTGTTTAACAGTTGGGTGTTAATCACCCAAAGCCTGTAGTTTAACTTATAAGGACAGGTAAACAAATGTTATTCAATAATAAGCAAACTTTATTGTCTCACAAAACTAAGTTTTGCCCCTGCCTGTGCTCTAACCTTGGCTGCTTTCCAGAGAAAACCAGTGCTTGGGTAGGCTCCCAGAAGCCTTCAATTTGTTAAGACAAATTTTGTTTTAAATAAGAAAATAGTAAGATGGTTGCAGCATTGAGCATATGTTGCCAGTCCAGACATCGTTATGGTTCATAGGTTTTATAGCTGGGTAAGACTATTGATTGATTTTTCCCCCCCTTGGCAGCTTGAATAGCATCCTTCCATATTATGAGAGCTGGTCCTCATGGAGGAGGCTTTTTCTAAGTTAGTTCCAGCTGGATTCTGGCAGCCTTGTGTCTGATATAGCCCCTTTCCCTATAGGGTCTTTCCTTCAACTTCTGACAAGAAACCAAGGAAAATTGCAATAGGCTATATTGTTTAGGAAATCTCTTAAACCCCAATGGAAGATTCTTTTACTTGGTTCTCAGTTTCTTACAAATTTTTTTGGAGGCAATCATTCTTTTTTTATTTTATTTTTTTTACTATTTTTATTTCTTAAATGGAATGATGAGAAGTAGAAAGCTGTTTTTACAGATTTCTTCTATGAAGTGGGGGAAAATCACAGTGACATTGGGGGAATTCATTGCCATATATACAGTATGCTGGAATATGAACACAAAATCATTCTGTGTCACATACTTGATTTGAGTGTAAGCACAAGAGAGAAATACACACTGGTTTGTGGATTCAACCTAGTACCTAGTAGTCAAACTGTCAATGACACCTCTGGCCCAGTAGCATCCTGAGTATATGTTTTCTGCCACATCCCTGTGGCATGTATTGTCAGGATTCAGCTTATAATAGAAATTGCTCTTCAGCTAATTGACTAATTCATAAGTAAATTCTACTGTGAAAGTAGTCACCATCCACATGCACTTGTGTTTTACTTGAAGTATAACTTGGCGTATTGGATCTCAGACAAATGAGATGCTCCTTTCTCATTTTTTGAATACCACTTGTAGGACTTCTTAAGTAGGAAAATGAAAAGTAAAAGTATCTCTATGCTCTAGTACCTGTCTTGACATAAATATTTAAAAACATGTTCATCATACTAACTTAAAGAAAACAGTTTAATTATGACTCATCAGGATTGGACTCTAAAGAATAAATGAATTCCAGAGCATATCCACTCTAAAAATTATATCTGGTAGCAATGGTCAGGCTCATTTTCTTTATTAGTTATTAGTTAGCCTAGTTATTCTTTTTGGCAATGTTTGGTATTACAAGCATAAAGCTTCTATAAACATTTGTATCAGGAAAAATAAGAATCAAGTTGTTTTTCTTATGGATTTAATTTCACGAATGAGTTGATCCAACTTTACTTTTAAATTACTCTGGGATGTCTAAATACCAGTTTTTGAAAGATAGTTTAAAGTTAATAGCAAAGAAATATGTGCAGATATAATATAGCTTCAAATAAATATTTAAAAAGGAATCCAATTTTCCTGATTTGTGTTGCACTTAAACAGAAAGCAATGAGTCTTTGTTTCCTTTAAATTTGGATTTGTACTATTTAGTTTGTTTTCATATTTTTTCTTTAATATGTTTTAATTATTATCTTGCAGTTCAATCTTTCAGCTTTTCTTATGTCAAAAAAACAGATTAAACTGCGTGTGACTTAGAAATAGCTACAGAATTCAGAGACTGAATACTATCCAAAGATTTCTCAACAGGAGAATAATTATTTCTTTCCAAATCACACTATTCAAAGACTATTTATAGGTGAATAGTTGTTGTTAACATGGAACGTCCTTAATGTTTCACTTAAAATCTCTCATCCTAACCTCTTATTTTAGTCATAGTTGGAGCAGTCAGTTCCAAAAGGATACTGACCTTCTTGATACATGTGAGACCTGACAACACCTCAAGTTAACCCCATTCTAAATGCCTCTTGTGTCCTGCCCCAGGGCATCTCTGGCATAGCAGCAAAAGTCATGATGGGAAATTGCTCACTGTTTACATAAATGCTAGCTCCAAGTACAGAAGAGCTAATGTTTCTTATTCTAAGCTTTGACAGAGGAAGAATTACATTCCCTGAATGAATTCTTTGCTACTTCTTGGACTGAGTATAATCCAGTGAACAGAACTTTTAAGTTCCCTGTAAGGTTTAGCAACTGTTAGCATTCTGCAATTGTAACCACTTTTACACAAAGTATCTTTAGTCTAGTTTTTACTACCTCCCTGTTTTACAGACTCCACCTCATTTCTGCTGCATGGATTATTCTCTCAGTCATGCCATGGTATTTGACTTTAGTTTTATGGGAACTGTGGTCAAACTTTATCATAAGTTCATTAAATTTAATCAAGCTCCAACTACATATCACATCTTATTGGTTATATTATGTAAGAGAGCATTCAAATTATATCTTTTTGATAAAGAAATCTGTAATGTGTCAATTATTTTAAGAACTAAAGTAATTTTATTTGTAACGGTACAAATTTATTCAAAAACAGAGAATAATTAAAATTAAAAAAATTCCACAAATATCTCCATGGTGAAAGGAGTCTCTGTTCATTTAATTATTTACTCATCCACTAAATCCCAATGTACTGTACATACATCAGACACTATGATGTAAATTAAGAATATGGGGCTGAATTTATTTGATTGCTTCCATGTTCTTATGAATCTTACATTATTTCTCTGTCTCTGTCTCCTCCATCTCACTCATCTCTGTCTCTCTGTGTCTCTGTCCCTCCTCTGTATGTGTATGTGTGGTCAGTCATTAGATATTCATATAAGAATTTTACTCAGAACAGCTTGATCTTCAATCCTTAGTAACACCAGGAGAAAACAAAAGGAGAAAGGGAAAAAGGAAGAAAGACAGTAGTTGCAAGAATTGGAGTCCATGGAAGCAATAAAGGAATACAAAGCAAACCAACCAACCAACCAACCAACCAAACAAACAAACAAACAAAACCAAAACTGCATCTAGTTATTAAAACAGTTCTGTTTCACTCCATGCATTAACTTGAAACCTTTCCTCAAAAGTTAATTTGTGAGTGGCTCTGCTCATAGGCTTCCTTCCACAACCACTATCTGTATTTTTCCCCAGTTAAGATTCACCAAGCTATTGACAACGTTTCACACAATAACTTAATTCAAGTTCAGTGAGATGTTCTTCATTGAACAGCAGATTTGTAACTGCAACCACAAAAGCAATTACTTCAGACACTGTTGAAAGAAGAGAACAAAACCTACAAATTCTGACTTTGTTAGGACTACACAGTACTACAGCTATCTAGATTAATTTGATCCTGGCTTTGAAATACCATCTAAATTATGCATCTGTGCTCTGGGGTTCACTAACAGATTTTTTTTTTTTACAAGCTTCTAGAACTGTCGCCTCACCTTAGCCTCAAGTGACTAGATGTGACTAACAATGTTCACTGTCTCTGTGTATTAGGACATTTGCATCTCCTTCCAAGTGTTTAATCCCAGGGCCTCAAAAGAACCCACAAAACAATAAGGAAATGAATTTAGGATGCAATATTTAGAAAGAGTAATTTAAAAGAAAGTTTATTTACAGACAAATTAAATAGCTTGAAAATCTGACTTTATTGTTGATTGACCATTCTACTTTTTTGTGATATTGCAAAATATGTTGTGTAAGGGGATGTCTGAGATATTTTTCACAATAAAATTCTTATATTCTACCTTGGCAAATACAATAAATATCCTAGTCTCAATTTTGTGCCTTAAGTCTTTAATAATACTTGCTTATAATGAATGTCATGAAATGCCTTGAAATGACATTATTAAATTTTCACAACATAGCAATGAAGCAGATGCTATTATTAACCATATTTTCTTGTTGACTCACAGAGGTTGTAGAATTTAGGTAAAGTCAATCGGCAGCAGATCTAGAACTTGACTCAGTAAAAATCTAACAGTAGGGCATTGACAAATGATTACTATCTTTGAAAGGTAGAACGGATGTCTGCTGAGGTTGAAAGACATAATATAATAAAAATATTCTGAAATAACACAAACTTGCTCACTTCAGAATGGTACTCAAGCATGGTACAGAGATGAGTTCTGATAAATTGTGTAGAACAAAAAATAGAGACTCATAAAATGATTGCACTTCAAGGTCAAAGAATGAGAATTATAAGTACTCTGACAAAAAATATTATTTATATAGCAAGAGAAAAATCTCAAGGTGCCCTGCCATTTCTCATTAACACTGGAATATAAAGCAGAACACAAATATTGATGAAGGTGTTTATTTAGGTGAATATTTGGGGGAGCACTCTCTTAGAGGCCAAGGGAAGGGGGATGGGGGGTTCATGGAGGGGAGACCAGGAATGGGGATACCATTTGAAATGTAAACAAATAAAATGATTAATAAATAAATACAAATAAATAAAAGGAAATAGTAATTCTAAATTATGTAACAACTCATTTGCCAAGCATTCTTGAAGACTCTTGAAAGCAACTTCTCTGTTACTACTATGTTCTTTTTTCTTTTTTTTTTAGGTTTCATTTTTAACATATTTTATTAGATGTTTTCTTCATTTACATTTCAAATGCTATTCCAAATGTCCCCTATACCTTCCCCCGACCCTGCTCCCCTGCACATGCACTCCCACTTCTTGGCCCTGGCATTCCCCTGTATGGGGCAAATAATGTTTGCAAGACTAAGGGGCCTCTCTTCCCAACGATGGCTGACTAGGCCATCTTCTGCTATATATGCAGCTAGAGACACGAGCTCTGGAGGTACTGATTAGTTCATATTGTTGTTTCACCTATCGGGTTGCAGACCCCTTCAGTTCCTTGGGTAATTTCTCTAGCTCCTCCATTGGGGTCTCTGTGTTCTATCCTATAGATGACTGTGGGCATCTACTTCTATATTTGCCAGGCATTGGCATAGCCTCACAGAGATAGCTATATCAGTGTCCTTTCAGCAAGATCTTGCTGGCATATGCAATAATGTCTGCGTTTGGTGGCTGATTATAGGATGGACCCCCAGGTGGGGCAGTCTCTGGATCGTCTATGCTTTCATCTTAGCTCCAAACTTTGTCTCTGATACTTCTTTCATGGTTATTTTATTCCCTATTTTAGGGAGGAATGAAGTATCCACGTGTTGGTCTTCCTTCTTCTTGATTTTCTTGTGTTTTGGAGATACTACTATGTTCTTTAATGAAAGTCTTTTATGTATTTCTTGGTTAATTAATTTCCTGTCTGCTTTAAAGGCATCATTTGCCAAGCAGAGATTTACAGTAGTTCCTAGTTTAAAGACATCTTTGGGTAGAACACAGTTTTGTTGTTGATGTTGCTGTTTTTGTTGTTTTGTTATTGTTGTTGTTATTATTGTTTTTAATAATCCATTAGTCTTAGGGAGGTTAAGATATTAATATTTCTTTATTACTAATAAAATCTTAGTAAATGAGCTTTATCTATCAAATTTGTCCTAGTAACAGCTAAGAAGAGGTCAGGTGAACCTGCTGCATAAGAATTAGAAAGAAAAGAAGAATTTGTAAGGAATTTAAAGGGATAAAAGCACAGCCAATAAACTTTTCTGCATTTTTAAGACAAAATGACTACTTGATAGCTTTAAGATAGGCTCAGTGCAAGATGATGAATAGAGAGAAATAAACAAAATTTAGAGAGTGTTCTATATATACACTGGAAGTGCCTTTAAACATGAATGTTCAATATTACATTTTTTTCTGATTTGTTTCTCTATTTTTTCTCAAAAATAGAATTTAGAAACAATCCTATTATCTGAGAACTCTAGTTTTAATATTTTATTTGAAGTGAACTTTTCTTAATGTATATTCAGGTTGAACTACAAAAGAACATGTTAAAAATGATCAACCTTAGCAACGGAGACTTTGTCCATAGTGCTTTTCTTTAACCATTATTATTGTCTTACTCCTTGCTGTTATCTTCAATTTTGCTAAGACACAAAACAGTTTTATTATAGCTCTGATGACTGTAAGAAATGAAGCATCACAGTATAGGGATATTCATGTCTGTCACACATTTAATACAGAAATAGAATGAAAAATGTCTGGAAAGGTGACCTTGTCTTCATAGCATTTAGATTTTAGTACTATTACAATTTATTGCATTCTAATGAATATGTAAAACAGAATTTTAACTTGGAGCCCTATGGAGTTGTGTGACTCCCATCAGCTTAGCAAAAGTAAGAAAAAGTATAGGTTCATTAAAGATCTAAGAACCTAAATGATGCCCTTGTAGATACTTAGTGCAGGGTCACATCATAATGTTCAGAAGGCTCAGAATTATGTATAGATAATAGCAGAGGTCAGCTCTATCTGGAAACACAGCCATATTACATTGTGAGAAAACACATTTGTTGATGATGAAAAAAGCTTATTATTTATGAAAGGGCAAAAGCAAAATCCTAATTTGCATCTCCCCATTATTTCCAAGTCTTTTTTTCATGTCCCTTCATAGAAGGTGTTCTATGTTACAAAGGGTAACAGTGTAGATTACAACAGCTTAATTTCCTGGGTTCAACTTCTGCATTTGGCATGACCTTGAGTAATGATGTAGCTTAATTTTAACTGAGGGCTAAGGGGCTATGTGTAGGCATAAATGTACAACATTCTTTATTTTTGTTTTTCAAGTATTAAAGAATTATAGGTGCTAAATATTTTCATATATTATTAGTCCCTGTGCATTTTAGAAATTATTATCATTAACTTAAAGGAACAATGCTTTATACTGTACTAGACATTTATGAAATTTCCATTAATATATAAATAAGTCTGTGTTTTCCTGCAAAGATGGTGTTCATCATTCAAATACCAAAGACTGTATCATTTTACAATTAACTCAGTTATACATGAAGTCAATGGCACCAAAGCTTCCTTTATGGTGGAGAAGAGGAGACTAGTGTAGGGATGGTGTATGGCTAACCACTCAAAGACCCGACTGCCAGGTTTTCAAGTATTATTTCACTTTCAAGAAGAATTTGGTGTTGATGAAAATTAAAAGTGGTAGGGGATTTGAAAGATCATATATTTACTGAATTAAAATGTCTAATATAGACACTTATATTGTATAAAGGAAAATAAAATCTAGAATAATTATAAATGTTACTTTCATTAGTCTCTAGGGCAATAAAATTATTAACAAATTGGGAGTGCTGTGCTAGTTAAATCATTTTGATATACATTTCTGGAATTAAGAGAAAACTTCTTTTTTAAAAATTGCTCCTTTCGGGCAAGCAAATCATTGAAATTTCACAGGTGTCTAGTAAGCAGTCTAGGAGCAGATATCCTGGGTCTGGCTCTAACAATCTTTCTGCCCTCTCTTCCTTTACTTTCTCTGAGCCTTAGATGTAGAGGATGTTTTGCATTTAGTTTAATTGGTGTTGTTGATTACATGTTCACATATTTTTTTGCATTTTGACTAGTTGTAGATCCCTTTAACAGTATCAATCTGTTGTAGTAACAATACTTTTTGATAAGGTGTGAGAATTGTACCTGTCTGTGTTTATATGCATTTCCCAATTCAAAAGAAATTCTAAAAGTATTCATTTTTATCTTACCAACAACTCATGAAACTGATCTTCCTTAAGGTAACTTCTTAGACATTCCAAATAAGAGGAAATGTCATATGAATAGACTTCAACTACAGCCTGCTTTTAATAATTTACTATAAGATACTGTAATTAATTCATACATTCTCTCCTTCAGATTTGAGTCCTTTCTTCATGGACAAATCATTTTGTATCAAAGCCGAAGCATTTTGCACTGTTGGTCCTATTCCTTTAATTTCTCAGAAAGATGTTAATGATAATTTCCTTATCTCTTTTTCGTGCAGTTTTTGCTATACACAGATAGCATTATAGGGATTATAGGGACTGAACTTTTTTGTTGTTTTTTTGTTTGTTTGTTTGTTTTCTTTTTATTAGATATTTTCTTTATTTACATTTCAAATGTTATCCCCTTTGTTGGTTTCCCCACTGAAAACCCGCTATCCCCTCCCCTTACTTCCCGACCCACCCACTCGAATTCCTAGTCATGGCATTCCCCTATACTGGGGAATAGAGCCTTCACAGGACCAAGGGCCTCTTCTGCTATTTCTGATAAACTAGGCCATCCTCTGCTACAAATATAGCTAGAGCAAAAAGTTCAACCATGTGTTTTCTTTGATTGGTGGTATAGTTCCAATGAGCTCTGAGGGTACTGGTTAGTTCATATTGATGCTCCTTCTATGGGGATTCAGTCCTATTCAGCTCCCTGAGTATTTCTCTGGCTACTTCATTGGGGATCTTGTGCTCGGTCCAATGGATGATTGTGAGCATATACTTCTGTATTTACCAGGCACTGGCAGAGCCTCGCAGGAGACAGCTATATCAGGCTCCTGTCAGCAGGCTCTTGTTGGCATCTGCCTAATGACTGGGTTTGGTGGTTGTTTATGCAGTGGATCCATGGGTGGAGCAGTCTCTGGATAGTCCTTCCATCCATCTCAGCTCCAAACTTTGCCTCTGTAACTCCTCAGAAGAGGTATTGCTGGATCTTCCTGTAGTACTATGTCCAATTTTCTGAGGAACCGCCAGACTGATTTCCAAAGTGGTTGTACAAGCTTGCAATCCCACCAGCAATGGAGGAGTGTTCCTCTTTCTCCACAACCTCGCCAGCATCTGCTGTCACCTGAATTGTGGATCTTAGCCATTCTGAAAGGTGTGAATCTCAGGGTTGTTTTGATTTGCATTTCCCTGATGATTAAGGATGTTGAACATTTTTTTTCAAGTGCTTCTCAGCCATTTGGTATTCCTCAGTTAAGAATTCTTTGTTTAAAGTTCAAGTCTAGGTGGATCAAAGACCTCCACATAAAACCAGAGACACTGAAATTGATAGAGGAGAAAGTGAGGGAAAGCCTCGAAGATATGGGCACAGGGAAAAAAATTCTCAACAGAACACCAATGGCTTGTGCTGTAAAATCAAGAATTGACAAATGAGACCTCATAAAATTGCAAAGCTTCTGTAAGGCAAAAGACACTGTCAACAAGACAAAAAGACCACCAACAGATTGGGAAA
>NC_034613.1:105468605-105469802 GCF_900095145.1 Mus pahari | reverse complement strand
TTGCAAACTTTATATGACCCAGCACAAGGGAAGGCCAGGGCGAAGTAGTGGGTGTGGGTGGGTAGGAGAGCAGGGGCGGGGGGGGGGTTGTATAGGGAAGTTTTGGGATAGCATTTGAAATGTAAATAAAGAAAATAATAATAAAAAAGACGAAAAATCCTGAAATTTATAGATGAAGCTCATTACAAGTTAAAAAATATTAGAATTCTTTGTTTAGCTCTGTACCCTATTTTTAATGGAGTTATTTGAATTTCTGGAGTTCAGCTTCTTGAGTTCTTTATAAGTATTGGATATTTGTCCCCTATCAGATTTAGGATTGGTAAAAAGATCCTTTTCCAATCTGTTGGTGGCCTTTTTGTCTTATTGACATCGTCTTTTGTCTTACAGAAGCTTTGCAATTTTATAAGATCCCATGTGTTGATTCTCGATCCTATAGCACAAGCCATTGGTGTTCTGTTGATGAATTTTTACCCTGTGCCCATATCTCCAAGATTTTTCCCCACTTTTTCCTCTATATTTTTTTCAGAGTCCTTGATTTTATGTGGAGTTCCTTAATCCACTTAAACTTGAGCTTTGTATAGCGAGATAAGAATGTATCAATTCATATTCTTCTACATGCTAACTGACAGTTGTGCCAACACCATTTGTTGAAAATGCTGTCTTTTTTCCACTAGATGGTTTTAGCGCTCTTGTCAAAGATCAAATGACCATAGGTGTGTGGGTTCATTTCTGGGTCTTCTATTCTATTCCATTGATCTACATGTCTGTCACTATACCAGTACCATGCATTTTTTTTTTTAAATCACAATTGCTCTGTAGTACAGCTTGAAGTCAGGAATGGTCATTCTACCATAGGTTCTTTTATTGTTGAGAATAGTTTTTGCTATCCTAGGATTTTTGTTATTCTAGATGGGACTGAGCACTTTTTACACACACACACACACACACACACAAACACACACGTACGCACACGCACATGCACAGGCACACACACAGGCTCAGGTGTGCATGCGCGTGCGCACACACACACACACAGACACACACAGACACACACACACACACACACACACACACGAACACACACATATAGCAAGTGCTTCCAGACATTTCTAGCTCCAAGTCTCCCCTCAGAACAATGGTTGAGCAAAGCTTAACTTATGTTTTGGAGCACCTTCATATTCATGTCAGATAAAACTT
>NC_034613.1:105447983-105468594 GCF_900095145.1 Mus pahari | reverse complement strand
CTGAAGGGACCCTAATACAATGGCCTCTTTTGAGGCTATGCCAGTGCCTGGCAAGCACAGAAGTGGATGCTCACAGCCAGCTATTGGATGGAACACAGGGTCCCCAATGGAGGAGCTAGAGAAAGTACCCAAGGAGCTGAAGGAAGCTGCAACCTTGTAGGTGGAACAACAATATGAACTAACCAGTATCCCCTGAGCTCAAGTCTCTAGCTGCATATGTAGCAGAAGATGGCCTAATCGGCCATCATTGGGAAGAGAGGCCCCTTCCTTGGTCTTGCAAACTTTATATGACCCAGCACAAGGGAAGGCCTGCGCCAAGTAGTGGGAGTGGGTGGGTAGGGGAGCATGGGCGGGCAGGGGGGATATAGGGAACTTTCGGGATAGCATTTGAAATGTAAATAAAGAAAATAAAAAAAAAAGAAAGGCATTGGAAGCAAAGCAACATGCTTTTATCCTGGTTTTTCCTTTCTTTCTAAAAACAAGCAAGCAAGCAGAAATGTTTTCTGTACTTTTATTTTATGCTTATTTCTGAGTGCCCACATCTAAAAATATTTACCACATGCATGTCTATTAACCTCAGATTTTAGAATCCTGCATGGAATCCTGCAGTACTGGAGTTCCAAGCAGTTGTGAGCCTTCTGATGTAGGAGCTGGGAACCAAACTCTGTCCTCTAGAAGAAGAGTACATGCAGTGCTGTAAACTGGTAAGCCACTGCTTTATTATTTTTTAATGATCCTTGCTCAACTCTAAAATTTTCTATGTACCTTATATTCTCATGGTATAAAAGAGGGCTTGTAATATAATTTAAGACACCATACAACTGGTGTGAGAGCTGAGTTAGTTAATCCATGCAAATAACCTTGAATATACTTATCACACTGTAAGCATCCAAATTCAACAAATGTTACTGGCTGACGCTCCAATTGTCTCTTCTTAATTTTAGGCGACTGTGAGTTTCCAAAAATAACATCTTCTGAAGCACCCGTTTATGCCTCAATATATTACCTGCCATTTGTCCTAAGCAAAGAACTCAGTAGCCATCTTCAAGTGTTCTGGGCTTACTTTACAAAGCCAGAACTATTGTTATGTTTGTGCCAATGGAGTTACTAACTAGAATGGAGGAAGTTCTTTTGTCTCAAAAGAACTGACAGTTGAGGTTAAGTGAATGTTTGCATTGGTAATTAGTGCTTTAGCCCAAGGATCTGGAAACAAGCAGTGGTTTACCATGAGAGATAGCATATAGCTTTCTCTAGCATTCCTTATATTAATAAGTCATAGATTCTGTCTAATTTTTGTTGTCAACTCTACCATGATTTCATTCCTTCTGTATGTCTTAATGATTCCAATGAACTAAATATTACCCTACCTGCAGTTTTTGTTTCATTAAGCTACCACCCTGAGAGCTTCAGCAGTGTTAATATTTCAAAAACTCCACTTCCAGTAAATTATTGTTCAACACAAAAAAATCCACTCCTAAATAATAATGTCCTTGGCCTGCTACTATAGGAATAGTTGATCCAAGATGGTAGTGGAATTACATTTCCTGAATGTACCTAAAATAAATTTACATTTACAGAAATATAAAAAATCCAGTAGTGAGATATCTCAATTAACTCTGTAATTTTATTGACCTTGCCTTTATGCCAGTTCTACATTTGCATAAACAATTAGCCCTTCTATGTCACTACTGCAACTGAATGGGAATCAAAAGAATAATTTTCAAGTTATTCCACAAGGGGGCAGCCAATACTGATGGGGGGCATTGTTTATCTACTACCTACTTTCCTGTGTCCAGGAAAGGAAATGAGAGGTGCGGTAAGGGGATCCTTAATCTCTCCCCCACTGATATCATATCCAATTTGCTTTTTAGGTAAAGGTCAAGTTTCAGAATCATCATGGTGCTTGTCAAAAATATGGATATCTGGGTCCTCATAGCCAGGATCTATCGCAGATTTATGTCTATAAGATTCACTAAGGAAACATAAAGTTAAAATAAATAAAGAAATGTATCATGCACTGTGCTTTTCATGATTTCCAACATTCCTTAGACTGTTGTCACTTAAAAAAAAAAATCTCTACATTGGCTAAAGACTTTTTTCTACTTCAAGGCTTTAATGATTGAAATATTTTCCAGAATCACTTCCTCTATAAATTATTACTTCCAAGATAATGGACCTTTAACACCAGCACTTGGGAAACAGAGGCAGGCAAATTTCTGAATTTGAGGCCAGCCTGCTACTACAGAGCGAGTTCCAGGACAGCCAGGGCTATATCGAGAATCCCTGTCTCGAAAAACCGAAAAAAAAAAAAAAAGAAAAGAAAAGAAAAGAAAAGAAAAGAAAAGAAAAGAAAAGAAAAGAAAAGAAAAAGAAAAGAAAAGATAATGGGTAAGGTATGAAAAATTCTCAGACATCTCCAGGTACTGTACTGGGGTTCCTGCAAGGTGATGTTTCATATGTTCCTTGAAGATTGATTGCTAATGTTAATTTAAATTTAAATAATCATGTGATACTAGCAGTTTAAAATATTTGTTTGAAATCTCAAGCCTCTAGTCAAATGGATAATTGGTTTTCTATTCTACAAAGTGTATTCATGTGGGAAGATTCATAAATGCTCAATGCCTAGGCCCTACCCCACACATTTGGATTTAATTGTTTGAAAGTTTATAATTTTTAGATCTCCCCAGGGTTTGTGAATTATTTCCCAAATTGAAAACTGCTGGAATAGAACAGCATTAATATGGCTGACCTATTTTAGAGGAAAGCCTGTGATCTGTGTCAGGGCATTGGTGCTGGTGTTAGAAGAAAGAAGATAAACTATTTCTCAATAGTGATTTCCATAAAGAAAGCTGTAAGATAGTGTGGAGTGAAAACAAAGGACTTACCTGCTTCATCATATACAGGTGCAACCTAGTTTTCATAAATGTAGATGCTAATTGACATGGTTTTACATAACGAGACTGAAAGGATTATTACAGTTTTTGAGGAATGAGTGTTGTATGTAGAATTCAAATCCAAACATCTCAGATGACTTTTATTCCAAATCCTTTTTCCCATTCTTTTCAAATTTAATGTTCATCAGAATCCCTGGATAGACAGCTAAGCTCACATTGTTTAGAATATTTTCCCTTGACAAATATTTGTGTGGGTGAGTGTTATTTTTGACAAGAAAACATATATTTTCCTTTTGTTTGCTAGATAAAGGAAAGTATAGCTTCAAAGCCAATGCTTTGAAACAAATAAAACTAGATCTGACCTAGTTCACACAGATTTTGGAAATGCATTTGAATCCATAGTGTAGTGTCTCTGTTTCTTAAACCATGTCTAGAAGAGCTCTGAAGGATTCAATAGAGAAGACAGAAAATGGGTCAATTTTAAATAAGTTATCATAAATCAAAAATGAGATATTTTTTTTTAAAGAACTGAGATGAACTAGTTTGAAAGAATTACACCACTGGGTATGGAAGTCTACACTGTGAGACACACCAAAAACACACTCAAGAGGATTACTATAAAATTTATATCAACTTGGTCTATATATCAAGTACAAACTTGCAGGAAGCCTGGTATTACATGATGAGATATTGTCTCAAAATCAACAAGGGAACTGTAGTTGTAGAGTCATAGATCTCTCTTTGGCTGTATCCAAAGAAACACAAAGATTCTTGAGAATTTATGTCAACTTGTAATAAGGTGACCTTTGGAATTAAGCAGGCTTGCATTCTCTGTTAGAAATTTGGAGAAAGGAATGAGGGAACACTACCCAATTCACTCTATAAAGTAACAATTATGCTAATACTTAAACCACACAAAGACTCAACAAATAAAGAGAACGTGAGACCAATTTCCTTTATGAATACTGATCCAAAAATACTCAGTGAATTTCTTTCAAACCGAATCCAAAAATACATCAAAACAATCACCTATCATGATCAAGTAGGCTTCATCACAGGGATACAGGGATGGTTCAATATATGGAAATTCACCAACATAATCCAATATGTAAACAAACTCAAAGAAAAAAAACACATTATCATCTAATTATATGTTGAGAAAACATTTGACAAAATCCAACATCCCTTATTGGTAAAAGTCTTGGAAAGGTCAGGAATTCAAGGTCCAAACCTAAACAGTAAAAGCAATATACAGCAAACTAGTAGCTAATATCAAAGTATGGAGAGAAACTTGAAGTAATCCTAGTAAAATCAGGGTCTATATTCTCTCCATACCTATCCAATATAATACTTGAAGTCAAGCCATAACAATTAGACAATGAAAGGAGGTCAAAGGGATAACATTGGAAAGAAGTCAAAATATCACTATTTGCAGATGATATGATAGTATACTTAAGTGACCCCAAAAATTCCAGCAGAGAACTCTTAATCCTGATAAACAACTTCAGCAATGTGGCTGGATATAAAATTAACTCAAGCAAATCAGAAGCCTTCCTATACTCAAGGGATAATCAGGCTGAGAATGAAATTAGGGAAATGACACCCTTCACAATAGTCATAAATAATATAAAATATATTGGTGAGACTCTAACCAAGTAAGTGAAAGATATGTATGACAAGAACCTCAAGTCTCTGAAGAAAGAATTCAAAGAAGATCTCAGAAGATAGAAAGATTTCCTGTGCTCATGGATTGGCAGGATTAATATAGTGAAAATAGTCATTTAACTGAAAGGAATCTACAGATCCAATCCCCACCAAAATTCCAACTCAAGTCTTCATAGATTTAGAAAGAGAAGTTTGCAAATTCATTTGGAATAACAAAAAAAAAAAAAAAAAAAAAAAACAGGATAGCAAAAGCTATTCTCTGCAATAAAAGAACTTCTGGTGGAGTAAGGATCCCTGACCTCAAGCTGCATTATAGAGCATTAGCGATAAAAACTGTATGGCCATCATTGGGAAGAGAGGTCCCTTGGTCTTGCAAACTTTGAATGACCCAGTACAGGGGAACACCAGGGCCAAGAAGTGGAAGGGGGTGAGTAGGGGGGCAGGGCAGGGGGAGGGTACAGAGAACTTTCGGGATAGCATTTGAAATG
The DNA here is from genome assembly GCF_900095145.1 of Mus pahari. NCBI lineage: Eukaryota > Metazoa > Chordata > Mammalia > Rodentia > Muridae > Mus > Mus pahari. The sequence goes on along the minus strand of NC_034613.1, from coordinate 105,463,547 downwards.
TAAATAAAGAAAATAATAAAAAATAAATAAAAACTGTATGGTATTGGCACAGAAACAGGCAGGTAGATCAATGAAATGAAATTGAAGAGTCAGAAATGAACCCACTCACCTATTATCTTTGATCTTTAACAAAGGAGCTAAAAACCATACAGTGGAAAAAAGACAACATATTCAAAAAAATTGTGCTGGTTCAACTGGCGGTCAGCATGTAGAAGAATGCAAATTGATCCATTCTTATCTCCTTGTACAAAGCTTAAGTCTGAGTGGATCAAGGACCTCCACATAAAACCAGATACACTGAAACTTATAGAGGAGAAAGTGGGGAAGACCATTGAACACATGGTCACAGGGGAAATGTTCCTAATTTTGCTCTAAGATCAAAAATAGACAAATTGAACCTCATAAATTGCAAAGCTTCTGTAAGTAAAGGACACTGTCAATAGGACAGATTGGCAAACAACAAATTGGGAAAAGATCATTACCAATCCTACATACAATAGAGGGCTAATTTCCAATATATACAAAGAACTCAAGAAGTTAGACTCCAGAGAAACAAATAACCCCATTAAAAATGGGGTACAGAGCTGAAGAAAGAACTCTCAACTGAAGAATATCAAATGGCTGAGAAGCACTTAAAGGAATGTTCAACATCCTTAGTCATCAGAAAAGTGCAAATCAAATGACCCTGAGATTCTGCCTCACACCAGACAGAATGGCTAAGATCAAAACTTCAGGAGAGAGCAGATGCTGGCAAGAATATGGAGAAAGAGGAACACTCCTCCATTGTTGGTGGGATTGCAAGTTGGTACAATCAAGCTGAAAATCAATCTGGCAGTTCCTCAGAAAATTGGGCAAAATGAGGAGCCAGCTTTAATCCCAAAAGATGCTCCAACCTATAACTAGGTCATATGCTCCTCTATGTTCATAGCAGCCTTATTTACGACAGCCAGAAGCTGGAAATGATCCAGATGTCCTTCAATGGAGGAATAGATACAGAAAATGTGGTACATTTACACACAGGAGTACTACTCAGCTATTAAAATCAATGACTTCATGAAATTTTCAGGCAAATGGATGGAACTAGAAAATACTATCCTGAGTGAGGAAACTCAATCATAAAAGAGCACACATGGTATATACTCACTGATAAGTGGATATTAGCCCAAAGCTCAGAATACTCAAGATACTACTCACAGACCACAAGAAACTCAAAAGAAGACCAAATTGTGTATGCTTCAGTCCTTAGAATGAGGAACAAAATACTCATGACAGGAAATATGGAGACAGAGTGTGGAGCAGAGACTGAAGGAANCATCATCCAGAGACTGCCCCACCTGGGATCCATCCCATATACAGTCACCAAACCAGACACTATTGTGGATGCCAAGAAGTGTTTGCTGATAGGAGCTTGATAAACTGTCTCCTGAGAGGCTCTTCCAGAACCTGACAAATACAGAGGCAAATACTCAGATGCTCCAATGGAGAAGTTAAAGGACTGAAGGAACTGAAGGTGTTTGCAATCTCATAGGAAGAACAACAATATCAACAACCAGATCCCCACCCCAGAGCTCTCAGGGACTAAACCACCAACCAAAGAGTACACATGGAGGGAACCATGGCTCCAGCCACATATGTCGCAGAGAATGACCTTTTTGAGCATCAATGGGGTGAGAAGCTCTTGGTCCTGTGAAGACTCAATACCCCAGAGTAAGGGAAATGTCCGGGCAAGGAGACAGCAGTGAGTGTGTTGGGGATAGGATAGGGGGTTTCCAGGGGAAGACTGGGAAAAGGGATAACATTTGCATTGTAGATAAAGAAGATATCCAATAAAAAAATAGATTCCTACTTGGTCCTGGAGAGAAATACTCTTTGAAAGCTGAAAAGACATCTTTAGCAAGAGGCACCTGGTAAAGAATCAGCCATAGACATTTAGTGATAAGAATTTTCTAAGTGAATGGTTATAAGAACATAGATTAAATATCTAGTTTCAGAAAGCCTGCATGTAGTTCATTACTGCTGAGGAGCATAGAGTCTACCTTCGCAATAGATACTAGTATCCATCTTACAAATGAAGCATTTAGGGCTGTGCAAAAGCAATGCGTTTTTTTCAACCTGATAGTAATCGGAGAGACCATAACAATTTTAATGCAAATATTCATAATATGATATTTATACATGTTGTCAAAGACAACATCCACATATTGATATACCACAAAGTTTTAAAAATGTATTTAAAAAGTTTAAGTTTCTTTCTTCTTTGGTAAAAAAGTTGTTTGGTGTTTGATGAATATAATAACAACAACTGAACAAAGAAGGAAGACAAGTCTATCAGTTGGTCCTTTTTTCTTTTAAATTCTTAAGAAAAAAATGAAATCCTTGCATTTAGAGATAGGAGTGGTAAGGATTTTAAAGAATGGGAATTCAAATTATTTTGATTTATTGTTCTGTTTTAAATACACGTGCTTTAGGTTTTAAATATATGTGCTTTAGGTTTTAGGTTGTGCTTTTAGGTAAAGAATGTCAGGATTAACAGAACACAATAGAAAAAAGAAATAAAAATTAAAAATAGGTAGGTAAAATAAAGGAAAGGGAAGAAAAGACAGAAGCATTAAAGGCATTAAAAGAGAGAGCTGGTCAGAATAAAGAAAGTAGTAGAAAGAAGAGAGAACATTAATGCAATTGTATTCAATAATATACCGAGAAACCAATTCCAAGAACACATCAAAAAGATCATCCTTCATGGTCAAGTAATCTTCATCCCAGATATGTAGGGATGCTTCAATATATGAACATACATCAAAGTAATCCACCATATAAATAAACTGAAAGAAAAAAATATGAATACCTCATTAGATTCTTAAAAAAGCCTTTCACAGAATTCAACACTTCCTAAAAGAATTGGAGATCAGGGATACAAAGGACATATCTAAACACAATTAAGACAATTTACAACAATCCTATAGCCAACTTCAAATTAAAGGAGAAAATTTAAAACAATTCCACAAATATCATGAACAATACAAGACACTCTATTTTCCCGATATGTGTTCAATATAATACTTGAAGTTATACATATACCAGTAAGACAACTAAAGACAATAAAGGGGATACAAATTAGAAATGAAGTCAAAATGCCTATATTTACAGATGATATTATAGTATATATAGGTGATGCCAAAATTCCTACATCTGATAAATACCATCAGTGATGTGCTTGGATACAAGATTAACTCAAAAAATAATTAGTAAGCATCCTGTATACAAAGTACAAATGGGTAGGCTGAGAAAGGTACAAACAACCTTCATAATATCCACAAATAATATAAATTATGTTGGTGTAATAATAACCAAGCAAGTTAAAACTCTCTATGTTAAAACAAAAACAAGAAGGAAAACAAAGAAACAAACAAACCAAAAATACTTCATGTGTTTGAAGAAGGCAATTAAAGTAGATATCAGAAAATGGAAAGAGCTCCCATGCTCATAGATCTGCAGGTTTAACAGTAAAAATTGCCATCTCAACAAAAGCAATCTAGAAATTGAACACAGTTCCCCCAAAATTCCCAGACAACAACTTTATAGGTTCATATTTTCTTAATTAATTGACCATTCTATTATCACACACACACACACACACACACACACACACACATATATATATATATATATATATATATATATATATATATATATATATATATATATAGTTGTAGTTATAACTATAGCATGTGTGTGTGTGTGTGTGTGTAATTAATTATCAGATTTTTATATGATATATAAATTATAGTAGGTCATCTTGGCAAACCATGTAATAATAGATTTAATAAAAATCTTGGGTACAATTTCATTTAATTGTAACAAACTTCACCAAAGTTGGGTAAACACTGCCATCAGAGATGCTATACCTCTCCTATGTCATGATCAGTATTTCTCACATAGGGGAAAAAGGGTGTCATGAATAATAAGTACCCTCACTCATACATTTCAACTTTTCTCAATATATATATAATTAAATAAATTCTATTCATTTCTTGTGTGGTTTTTCTTGATATATAAACTATGCATGTTTGATGTCTGCAGAGATCAAAAGAGAAGATCCATTAGAACTGGAGTTATAGATATTTATGAGCCATCATGTGGGTGATGAAAATTAAATCTGTGTTCTCTCCAAGAGTAATATGTGTTTCTAGCAATGTGATATCTCTCTAGCCTCCTATGAGATTTTTAATTTTTTTAAAATTTAATTTTCTTTATAATTCATTTTTTACATTCCATACTCCATTGCTCACCCCTCCACATCCACCCTCCAACTGCCCCACATCCCACACCTCCTCCCCACCCCACCCTGTCTCCAAGTGGATGCCCCATCCCTACCCTACCTGACCTCTAAACTCCCTGGGGCATCCAGTATCTTGAGGGTTAGGTGCATCATCTCTGAATGAACATAGACCTGGAAGTTCTCTACTGTATGTGTGTGGAGGACCACATATCAGCTGGCATATGCTGTCTGTTTGGTGGTCTAGTGCTTGTAAGATCTCAGGGATCTAGATTAATTAAGACTGCTGGTNCTCCTACAGAATGGCTAAGATCAAAACCTTAGGTAACAACAACAGAATGGCTAAAATCAAAACCTTAAGTAGCAACACATGTTGGAGAGGATGTGGAAAAAGAGGAACAATTCTCCTTTGCTGGTGGGATTGCAAACTGGTACAATCACTCTGGAAGTCAATCTGGACGTTCCTCAGAAAATTGGAAATAGATCTACCTAAAGACTCAAATAAACCACTCTTGGAAATATACCCAAAAGATGCCCCACCATGCTACAGGGACACATGTTCCACTATGATCACAGCAGCCTTATTTGTGATAGCCAGAAGCTGGAAACAACCATAGATGTCCCACAACAGAAGAATGGGTACAGAAAATGTGGTTCATTTACACAGTGGAATACTACTCAGCTATTAAGAATGAAGACATCCTGTGTTTTGCAGGCAAATGGATGGAGCTAGAAATTATCATCCTGAGTGAGGAAACTCAGATACAAAAGGACATGCATAGTATGTACTCACTAATAAGTGGATATTAGCTCCCCCCCCCCAAAGAAAAGAAATGAAAAGAAAAGAAAACAAAACAAAACAAAAAACCCATACATACTGAATACATTAGATACAATCCGCAGAATTCAAAAGTCTCAACAAGAGGAAATGCCCAAGTGAGGATGCATCAGTCCCACTTGGGAGAGAGAAGAAAGCAATCACAAGTGGGGAGGAAGGGAATAGGACAGGGTGGGGGAGAGTGGGAGGTAGGGGGAAACCTTATCTGGTATTTGATGAGGGAAAAAGACTGAAGCCCTGAAGGCCAGCAGGAAGAATATAAACAGGCAGCCTCAGGAAATAGGATGTTAGGGCGTACCCCCCAGAATGCAGAGACCTAGTAGGTGAGAGACTCCCTGGACTCATAGGGAGGGATCTTTGATGAAATGCTCAACAGTAGAGAGAGGGAACTTATAGAGCCCACCTCCAGCAGGAAGACAGGACATCAAAGGGATGGAGGTGACATTCCACAGTCACACCTCTAGCCCATATTTTTTGCTGTCTGATATCATTACAGGAATGGAAATGGAGAGGAGCCTGAGGAAAAGAAGGTACTGCAACAGGCCCAAAGTGGGATCAATCTCAAGGGGAGGTCCCATGGCCTCACACTATTACTGAGACTGTGGAACACTCACAAAAAGATATCTATTTTGACTGCCCTCCAAAAGACCCAACAAGCAGCTGAAAGAGTTGATGCAGTTATTTGCACCCAACCAATGGACAGAAGCAGCTGACCCCTGTTGAATTAGGGAAGGCTGAAAGAAGCTGAGGAGAAGGGCAATTCTATAGGAGGACCAGCAGTGTTAATCTGGAACCCTGAGATCTTTCAAACACTTTGATTTTTAATAGTAACTGTTTCAATTCTTTGACATAACCATAGCAATGCATGTTTTTATTTCTCTTTCTCTCTATTTCTCTTTCTTTCATTTCCATTTGCATTACATATCTTTACTGGTATTTCCTCATTTGCACACTAAATGTGTCCTTAAAGCTGAAGTAAGTCAATTGTAAACTAGATTGAAATTGATTACTTTATTCTTTTTCTATACAATCAACTACTTCATGTATTTTGGTTAGAGAATCTTACCATTTACACTTAAGTATTGAGAGGGGAGAATTTATGTTGTCATTTGTTTTTACTATTTTAAAGTTCTTTCTTTATCAGCTCTCTTAAAGTCATTGCTTGAATTTAAATTATTTTCTATTTTAGTACTTGAGTTTCAATTCCCCTTTCAATATATTTTTATGTTCTAGAATAAAAATTATCTACTATATCTAGAAATTTTGGCTTTAGAGTTACCATAAACCTTTAGAGGAGTGTATTTGGGCTGTAATGGCTTGGTTTAAGTTGATAATAACTTCAAATATTGATGATATAAAGTAAGTTTTGGATTTCACTAGATGACATTTTATGGCTTTGATTAATGTATGTTTTTATATTGCACACCATTAAAAAGTTGTTGATACTGCGGTTATTTTTAATTGTGTTTTAACTTCAAATGTAGAAATTACATTTAGTTATAAACTACTAGTAAAGAATTACCATATTCTCATTTTTACTGTTTAATTACCTTTACTCTGAAGTTTATACTTTCCTCGTTTGTGTTACTAATTAGCATTTTGTCATTCTAGCTTGAAGAGACCTTAACATATTTGGCAAGGTAGTCCTAGTGGTGATGTATTTTTTTAGATTTTTGTTTTTCTGTGGCATCCTTTATTTCTAAAGAACTTATTTTTCTAGACAAGTTACTTCTGTTTAACTGTTGTATTAGTTGCTTTTTTATTGCTGTGACAAAGTACCTTACAGGAAGCAATTGAATGGGGGAAAAGTTTTATTTTATTTTATGTTTATGTATAAATAATCTATGATGTTCTCCCTTCCCCTTCCACTACTCCTGCTTTCCCACCCCTTCCCCTTCTCTCCCTCTCGTTTTTTCTTTCCCTCTGTACCCTCCCATCTTTCTGTCTCTCTCTATCACTCTGTTTCTATGTCTGGCTTTCCTTTATCATCTTAGAAAATGTACATAGGACCTTGTCAGACAGAGCGGGGAGTGAGGCACAGGGAGTTTCAGTCTTGTCTATGGGTAATTGGGGGAACAATACAGAGGGAAAAAATATCAACCCATATAATGCTATTTGAGAAATAGGATATAATTTACTTTATTGAATTCTATGTCAAAATTTTGGCAACTAGGCACCTCCCTATTAGCATCCTCGATCAATTATGATAATGGCCTTGGTGGTTTAGATTGATTGAGAAAACTGGAACTGCATGGCTGAGGATTCTTAGAATTCATAACAATTGTTTTCCTCTTTGTGAGAAATACGGAACATGACATTGGAGATGTATAGCATCTCTGATGGCACAGAGTTTTGCCACCTTTGGTGAAGTTTGTTGCAATGAAATGAAATTGCACCCCAAATTCTTATTATTACATCTATTATCATCTATTATTACATGGTTTGCCACTATGACCTACTGTAACATTTTTTTTTTGACTCTCGAACCTCCAAAAGGTATTCTTGTTCACAGAGAGTGTTGTTTCATTGTATGTTTCTCTGGGAACATGATTGTTGAAAATTTCTATTTAATCATTAGGATTAAAGTTTAGATAATTTTTTTATTCCATAGCACACTATTTTAAAAGACAACCAAGTCCACTTTAGAAGGAGTTTTACATTAATTTTATAGAATAGATTTAGCAGCTACATTTTTCTTCTACCACATACAATTTTTGTCTTGGCTCTAGTCACTGATGCATATAACATTTTTGTTATCTGAATTTTTCTCCATAGTCTCTCCTTATAGTGAACTGTAAATTCTATATACAGTATCCTGTCAGAATTCAACATAAAATGTGAGTACCTCTCTAAAGGAAAAAACCTTGTTTCTATAAATTGCACCTGTGATGGTGAACAAAGTCTATATATATGTGTTACAATTCTCAATATTGCATCTCTTTTTTTCTTCTTTCTTATAGACCACTTGGTAGACAGGGTACATCTTTAAGCTACATCTAAGAAGCAATGTTGATTAACCAGTTTAGCTCCAATGTACAATCCAGCAAGGGCCCACTGTGTGTAGCTTTCCTTTATAACAATCTCTCAAAGGTATCCTACAGTTTGAAATTTTATGAAGAACATGATAGTGTTTCTAGAGAATAACTATCAAATAGTAGTTATCAAAACTGACCCTGTCCTTGAATCAACCTGGGGAGCTTGTTAAAGGAATCCCAGGCCTCACATGCTTTTCCTTTCACATAGCTAGGATTCTTTTTTCACTTCAGTATTTTTATTACTAGTTCTAAAATGTCTTTATACAAGCTTTAGAATTTAGTTTATTAGCAATCTATTTCTATTAAAAAGCTTGTACCATTGCATTTTAAATAGCATGATCTGGCAGCACTAGGGTTCAGATAAGAATCTAAAATCTGAATATGATTATGAAAATGTTAATTTTTTTGCAGTTGGGTAAGCCATTTATTTCATTTAATAATTGTGAACTGTCTTATATCCATGTACATATTTTACATCAGTACATAAATGACTGAATATAATATTGAAGCATATAGACTTTAATGAATTCCACTTTTGTATATTCATTTCTCAGTTATTTCTTCATATAAATGTAAGCCAGTAATACTAAGAAGAACATGTGTACACAATCTTAATTATGACCTTAGGTCAATTTTTCTTTTTTAATTTTTTTTGCCTTTTGCCTTTTTTTATTATTATTATTATTATTATTATTATTATTATTATTATTATTATTATTTTCTTTATTTACATTTCAAATAATATCCCAAAAGGTCCCTATAACCCCCCTGCCCCTGCTCCCCTACTCACCTACTCCCACTACTTGGCCCTGGCCTTCCCCTGTACTGGGTCATATAAAGTTTGCAAGACCACAGGACCTCTCTTCCAAATGATGGCCAATTAGGCCATCTTCTGCTACATATGCAACTAGAGACACGAGCTCAGGAGGTACTGGTTAGTTCATATTGTTGTTCCACCTACAGGGTTGCATCCCCCTTCAGCTCCTTGGGTACTTTCTCTAGCTCCTCCATTGGGGGCCCTGTGTTCCATCCAATAGCTGACTGTGAGCATCCACTTCTGTGTTTGCCATACACTCACATATCCTCAAAAGAGGCCATTGTATCAGGGTCCCTTCAGCAGAATCTTGCTGGCATGTGCATTAGTATCTGGGTTTGGTGGCTTATGATGGGATGGATCCCCAGATGGGGTAGTCTCTGAATAGTCCATCCTTTCATCTTAGCTCTAAATTTTGTCTCTGTATCTATATCCTTTCATGGGTATTTTGTTCCTTATTCTAAGGAGGAATGAAATATCCACATGATGGTCATCCTTCTTGGTTTTCTTGTGTTTTGCAAAATGTATGTTGAGTATTCTAAGTTTCTGGGCTATCAGGGAGTGCATATCTAGTGACTTCTTTTGTGATAGGGTTACCTCACTAAGGATGATATCCTCCAGATACATCCATTTGCCCAAGAATTTCATAAATTCATTGTTTTTAACAGTTGAGTAGTACTCCATTGTGTAAATGTACCACAGTTTCTGTATCCATTCCTCTATTGAGGGACATCTGGGTTCTTTCCAGCTTCTGGCTATTATAAATAAAGCTGCTATGAACATAGTGGAGCATGTGTCCTTATTACCAGTTGGAAGATCTTCTGGGTATATGCCCAGAAGAGGTATTGCTGGGTCCTCCGGTGCACTGTGTCTGAAAATGTTAATTGATTAAGGGTCTTCCAACTGATTCTCAACCATATGGATTTTTTTCATAGATCATTAAGCAAGTTCCAAGAGAAGGAGGAGGGGGTGTGTGAAGAAAATAAGGCAGAGAAAAGTTATAGAAAATCCTGGGATTGGAAACAATGAATTAGAATATCCAGCATACCTCAAAAGCAATGTTCACAAACAAAAATAATAAACATCAATGGTGTAGTTTTACCTTGCTATGAATCCTGCATGCTACAATAATGAACAGGCTGACAAGATATGCCGACTGGTGCAAGAGCATCATGAACATTATGAGAGTAACTAATCACCGTTTTTTAAAATTGGATTTAAGACCTAATCCAGGAGTCATAATCTATACCTGACTATGTCAATTAAATCCAATGAAAAGTGATTACTTTTCTAATCTGGCAGCATTCATAGCACTCTTCATGACTATGGAAGCTAGTCATTAGGGTTCAAGCTTTGAAGTGGATTCCAGCTAAATGTCTCTATATTCTATGTTGTGTATTTAGTAATAACATCTTACCATTAAGTTTTGGAGGGTAAACAAGAACACAGGAGATATTCTGTAATATTTGTATAGGAAGGTGTGGTTCCCCTTTGACTAACAACTCCAAAATAGGTAACCAATTGCTGGGACTGGAGTATTTATTTGGTAATATATGAAATCTGGTTGTGATATTGTCCATCATTGTAGGATAATATAGTTTAAAAATTCATTTATTAGTATTTATTTACTATTATTAATTTTTAATAAACTGCTTCCAATTAGTACTATTCGTAACTTCATTTTTTGGAACATGAGAACCCCACCAGTGACACAGCCTCAAAGGAAAATGAATCTTCCTGCTCTAGTAGTCACCCAATGTTAGTGTGCCTTAGCTATGTGTGACTTTGTATTATATTGTATCTATCCTGGAACTTAACTGGACTGATTTTTACACATGGGTGTTATTTAGATAATAATGGTTGCAATGGTTTTCTGAGTATAATTCATGTCATGTTCAGATGAGAACATTTCAGTTTCACAGAAGTTTTCCCAATACTATAAATTTTCTGTACAGACTTCTTGATATTCCTTGAGGTCTGCAAGCAGAGATTGACAATGGTGGCCTATTTAGGGTTGACCTCTCACGGACATATATCTTTAGTAATTTATTGCATATCTTAAGTAATTCAATGGATTTGCCATACACAAACTGTTCTGAGAATGATTGTGAACAGCTTGTATCTATGTATAATAAATATATCATACATTTTATATAAATTTCAAAATTTAAATGAAAACTCAAAAATTTGATCACTTAACTACATGATTACAAACTCCTACAAAACAGAAGCCAATAAATAACCATAAAGAAAACTTTTTTCAGTAAATTTCTGATTTGGGGCATTAATTCTCTCCTGTGAAGGAAGCCTACAGTCCAATGCAACAATACTTGGCTATTGCCATAGTATTTATAACACTATACTTATTTGGGATGCTTCTTTCCTGGTTAGTCTGTATTGTCAGATATAGAGTTCTGTTTTGGTTAAAATCATTTATAACTTTGTTTTTCGAGTCATCTGCATAACGCATTTCAGCACAATGAAATCTAAGCATTAATGAAGGTTCCTAGTTAAAGACTGAGTTCTGTATGTACAGCAACAAACATGTATGATGTCTTCACCAGTATGGTTGTACTTAGCTCACACATCCTGAGAATATTCATTTAGTTCATTATGATAAAGACCTCAATCAGGTATGGTTGCAAAAACATGTAATAAATGTGATTTCTGATTTTTTTTTTCCTTAACAGTTTTCACAGCTTGGTTTCTTATACATCTCAGGACCAACTGCCAGACATACAATTATCCATGATGGAATGGACCTTCCTACATCAATCATTAATGAAAAAAATACCCCACTGAGTTATCTACAGGTCAATCTAATAGAGATATTTTCTCAGTTGAGGTTTCTTTTATCAGATAATTCTTGTGTTTATCAAGTTTAAATAAAATAACCAACACAAATCTTTACTACCTTTTCATGGTTAAACAAGGGAAATACTAATAGCCTATATTTTTGAGGAGCCTCAAGGGCTTCCCTAAATGATAACTTATAGAAACAGACCCTATTCCTAGAAGTGAGATTGGAGGCCTTTATAAGATTACAGTTTTGTACATAAATTTATTCACTTTAGTTAACCCTTCATTTTGTATCATCATCACCAAATGTCCTAATATTTCAAGTTTCTTCATTTTCATCCATGATTACACCTTTCTCCCAAAATATCTCCTTTTAATTTATATTTTTACCTGTGTTTTGTTGTTCCATTTCCCTTAAGATCTTTATCCTATAGCCATTTTTAATTTCCTCTACTACATTTACAAATATTCCAAGGTAAACATCCAAATATAAAGACTTGAAGATAGGATTGAAATATGACAGACTATGTGACATTTCTCTCTTGGCCTGAGTTGTGTAAATCAGTGAAACTTTTTGCTGTAATTTTTCTAGTTCCATGCAGTTACCTTTGAAATTCACTATGCCATTTCATTTAAATATCTATAAAATTCAATTTTGAGTATATATCAGGCTTTATTCATCTGTTTCTAGACATATAGATTGTTTCCACTTCCTAGATAGTATGCATGGAACAGCAATGAACATAGATGTATAGATATCTCTGTACTGTATTCTTAATAATAACCATTTTGACTAGGATGAGATAAATTCTTTGTTTGCATATGAATTTTACCTGATGCTACAGATATTCAATACATTTTAAATCTTAAATAGACATTTAAATTTATTCTTTATGGAATTTCTATGGCCCAATTCTATTTGGGCTATTAATTTTCTTGGAGTTATACATTCTATATACTAATCATCTTTCAGACGTATAGGTGGCAAAGATTTTTTTCTATTTGGTCGTCTGCCACTTGACCCTATTGCCAGTTTCTTTTATATATATATAAGCCCCAACACGCATCTCCCCTGCCCCTCTCTCTGTGTGCTTTGGAACTTATTCCCCATCTACTGGTTTCCTCTTTAGGAAGTCTGTACATGTGCCTGTATGTTGAAGTGTATTCCTGACATATCTTATACAGGGGTCATTGATTCACTTATACTTTAGTTTTGTAGAGGGTAATTTATTTTCTTTCTGTTTCATATTGATATCCATATTTGCCAGCAAAATTTGTTGAGCATGATTTCATTTTTCAGTGTATAGTTTTGAAATTCTTATCAAAACTTGGGTAGCTGTAATTGTGTGACCTAATAGCAGAATCTTCAATTTTTGTCCAGTGATACCTGTATGAGTTTTGAGCCAGTAAAATGTTATTTTCTTACTATGAATCACTAGTATATTTTGAAATCATAATGTATAATTTTGCACATAATTATTTTCATTCAGAATTGTTTTGTCTATTTTTTTACATTGAGTTTGATGCTTCCATATAAACTTAGATTTCTTTCTATATGTGATGAATAACAGTTGAATTTTCACTGTTATTTCATTAAATCTGGAGACTGCTTTTTGTACAAACAAATTACTTCTTTCAACAAATTGCTTTTTATTGTGACATTCATCATGGAAATGTAAAGCAAACTAGGGCAGCAATAATGCACCATATCTCAAATATATTGAATACCCCTAACTATATTGTAAAGCTTTGTATCTGTTTAAGTTAATAATATATTCTTCTTAAGTTTACTCTTACAAAGTGCTTTCATAAAGCTTAATTCCATCTACTTGCCTTTTTTTAAAATGTTAAAGTTATTTCTTGGTATTTATACTTTATTAAGAAGAACATCAACAACTGCCTAAATTCCACCTTTTTGATTACTCTATCCATTTCTATAGTTATCTTCCACATCATTTTAAAATTAATTTTAAAGTCTTTTGCATTAGATCAAGATCAACTTTTCTAATATTTTTATAGTATTATTTTCCTAAAAACTAAAGGTACCTATTTCTTTATAATTTATTAGTATGGAAAATATTTCAGCATTACATCAGCCCTAGCTTCAGTTAGATGAAGCATCAGAGTTTACTCAACATAAATGACATTATCAATAAAGAATAACAATAACATGGGAGATAGAACGGAGGGGACATTTTGTCCATTGACAATTAGTCAAGAGCTAAATTAGTAGTATGTACAACATTCTCTTTTTGAAATGTCAGTATATCTTCCAAAGTTTTGTTTGTGAAAAGTTAATTAAAAACATCGTTTGGATACCAGAAAATATATCAAAACTTTATTGAAATTAAAGTGAAGTAGATGCAACATATCATGTAGTATTATTTAAAAGAGAATAAATTAAAAACAGTTCATTCTATTTCTTAATAACATGAAAATATATTTTTCCTATGTGTTTCCCAAATGTTATTATTTTTCCTTATGGATACTGTGAATTTTATTTCTTTTTTCTTTATATTTCTAATGAATAATTTTTATATCTTGGTTTTTAAAATTATTTTATTAGATATTTTCTTAATTTACNTTTCAAATGCTATCCTAAATGTCCCCTATTCCCTTGCCCTGCCCTGCTCCCCTGCCAACTCACTCCCACTTCTTAGCCCTGGCGTTCCCATCTATGGGGTATATAAAGTTCGCAAGACCAAAGGGCTTCTTGTCTCAGTGATGACTGAGTACGCCATCTTCTACTACATATGAAGATAGAGAGATGAGCTCTGGGGGTATTGGTTAGTTCATAATGTTGTTCCACCTATAGGGTTGCAGACCTCTTCAGCTCCTTGGGTACTTTCTCTAGCTCCTCCACTGGGGGCCCTGTGTTCCATTCAATAGTTGACAGTGAACCTCCACTTCTATGTTTGTCAAGTACTGGCATAGCCTCACAAGAGGCAACTATATCTGGGACCCTTCAGCAGAATCTATCTGGCATGTACAATAGTGTCTGGGTTTGGTGGCTGATCATGGGATGGATCCGCAGGTGGGGTAGTCTCTGGATAGTCCATCCTTTCGTCTTAGATCCAAACTTTGTCTCTGTTACTCCTTTTATGGGTATTTTGTACCTTATTCTAAGGAGGAATGAAGTATCCACACGTTGGTCTTCCTTCTTTTTGGTTTTCTTGTGTTTTGCCAATTGTATATTGGGTATTCTAAGTCTCTGGGCTAATATCTACTTATCAGTGAGTGCATATCTAGTGACTTCTTTTGTGATTGGGTTACCTCACTAAGGATGATATCCTCCAGATACATCCATTTGGACAAGAATTTCATAAATTCATTGGTTTTAATAGCTGACTAATACTCCATTGTGTAAATGTACCACATTTTCTGAATCCATTCCTCTATTGAGGGACATCTGGGTTCTTTCCAGCTTCTGGCTATTATAAATAAGGCTGCTATGAACATAGTGGAACATGTGTCCTTATTACCAGTTGGAACATCTTCTGTGTATATGCCCAGAAGTATTATAGCTGGATCATCCAGTAGCACTATGTCCAATTTTCTGAGGAACAGCCAGACTTATTTCCAGAGTGGTTGTACAAGCTTGAAATCCCACCAGCAATGGATGAGTGATTCCTCTTTCTCCACATCCTCGCTAGCATCTGCTGTCACCTGAATTTTTGATCTGATGGAATCTCAGGGTAGTTTTGATTTGTATGTCCCTGATGATTAAGGATGTTGTACATTTTTCAAGTGCTTCTCAGCCCTTCAGTATTCCTCAGCTGAGAATTCTTTGTTTAGTTCTGTA
>NC_034613.1:105441777-105445557 GCF_900095145.1 Mus pahari | reverse complement strand
TATTCTGGCCAAGGGTTTATCTATCTTGTTGATTTTCTCAAAGAACCAGGTCCTGGTTTGGTTGATTCTTTTAAAAGTTCTTTTTATTTCCACTTGGGTGATTTCAGCCCTGAGTTTGATTATTTCCTGCCATCTACTCCTCTTGGGTGAATTTGCTTCCTTTAGTTCTAGGGCTTCTAGATGTGCTGACAGGTTTGTAGTATGTGCTCTCTCTAGTTTCTTTTTGGAGGTACTCAGGGCTAAGAGTGTTCCTCTTAGGACTGCCTTCATTGTGTCCCATAATTTGGGGTATGATGTGGCTTCATTTTCATTAAACTCTAAAAAATCTTTAATTTCTTTCTTTTTTTCATCCTTAACCAAGGAATCATTGAGAAGAGTGTTGTTGAGTTTCTACATGAGTGTTGTTTTTCTATTATTTATGTGGTTATGGAAGATCAGCCCTAGTCCGTGATGATCTAGGATGCATGGGATAATTTCAATATTTTTGTATCTGTGGAGGCATGTTTTATGACCAATTATATGGTCAATTTTGGAGGAGGTACCATGTGGTGAGGAGAAGGTGTATCCTTTTGTTTTAGGATAAAATGTTCTGTAGATATCGAACTCCATTTGTTTCATAACTTCTGTTAGTGTCCATGTGTCTCTGTTTAGTTTCTGTTTCCAGGATCTGTCCATTGGTGAGAGTGGGGTGTTGGAGTTTCCCACTATTATTGTGTGAGATGCAATGTGTGCTTTGAGCTTTACTAATGTTTCTTTAATGAATGTGGCTGATCTTGTATTTGGAGCATAGATATTCAGAATTGACAGCTCCTCTTGGGTTATGTGTGGTGTCACACGCCTTCAGTCCCAGTACTTGGGAGGGAGAAGTAGACAGATTTCTGAGTTTGATGCCAGCCTGTTCTACAAAGTGAGTTCCAGTAGAGCCAGGGCTATTCAGAGAAACCCTGTCTTGAAAAACCAAAAACAATAAATAAAGGCCAGTGTGGTATACAAAGTGAGTTCCAGAAGAGCCAGGGCTATTCAGAGAAACCCTGTCTTGAAAAACCAAAAACAATAAATAAAGGCCAGTGTGGTATACAAAGTGAGTTCCAGAAGAGCCAGGGCTATTCAGAGAAACCCTGTCTCAACCCCCCCCCCAAAAGGAACAAAACTAAAAAAATAAAAAAAAGAGAGTCATCCTCTTCGTATATTTTATCTTTGATGTGTATGAAGTGCCCCTCCTTGTCTTTTTTGATAACTTTGGGTTGGAAGTGAATTTTATGTGATATTAGAATGGCTATTCCAGCTTGTTTCTTCAGACCATTTGTTTCGAAATTTGTTTTCTAGCCTTTCACTCTGAGGTAGTGTCTGTCTTTCTCCCTGAGGTTGGTTTCCTGTAAGCAGCAAAATATTGGGTCCTGTTTGTGTAGCCAGTCTATTAGTCTATGTCTTTTTATTGGGGAATTGAGTTCACTGATGTTAAGAGAAATTAAAGAAAAGTAATTGCTTCCTTTTATTTTTGTTGTTAAAGTTGGGTTCTGTTCTTGTGGCTATCTACTTTTAGGTTTGTTGAAGCATTACTTTCTTGCTTTTTCTAGGATTTAGTTTCTGTCCTTGTGTTGATGTTTTCCCTTTATTATCCTTTGAAGGGCTGGATTCATGGATAGATATTGTGTGAATTTGGTTTTGTCATGTAATACTTTGGTTTCTCTATCTGTGGTAATTGAGAGTTTTGCTGGGTATAGTAGCCTGGGCTGGCATTTGTGTTCTCTTAGGGTCTACATAACATCTGTCCAGGATGTTCTGGCTTTCATAGTCTCAGGTGAGAAGTCTGGTGTAATTCTCATAGTCCTGCCTTTATATGTTACTTGAGCCTTGCTCCTTTTAATATTCTATCTTTATGTTGTACATTTGTTGTTCTGATTATTATGTTTCAGGAGGAATTTCTTTTCTGGTCCAGTCTATTTGGAATTCTGTAGGCTTCTTGTATTTTCATGGGCATCTCTTTCTTTAGGTTCGGGAAGTTTTCTTCTATAATTTTTTTGAAGATAGTTGCTGGACTTTAAGTTGAATATCTTCATTCTCATCTACTCCTACGATCCATAGGTTTGGTCTTCTCATTGTGTCCTGGATTTCCTGGATGTTTTGAGTTAGTATCTTTTTGCATTTTGCATTTTCTTTGATTGTTGTGTCTATGTTCTCTATGGAATCTTCTGCACCTGAGATTCTCTCTTCCATCTCTTGTATTCTGTTGCTGATGCTCACATCTATGTTTTCTAATTTCTTTCCTAGGGTTTCTGTCTCCATAGTTGTTTCACTTTGGGTTGTCTTTATTGCTTCTACTTCCCTTTTTAGGTATTGGATGGTTTCGTTCAATTCCATCCCCTGTTTGGTTGTGTTCTCCTGTATTTCTTTAAGGACTTGTACCTCTTTAGCAGAGTTCTCCTGTATTTCTTTAAGTGAGTCATTAATGTCCTTCTTAAAGTCTTCTACCAGCATCATGATGTATGCTTTTAAATCCAAGTCTTGCTTTTTGGCTGTGTTGGGGTATCCAGGACTGGCTGAGGTGGGAGAGCTGGGTTCTAATGATGGTTAGTGGTTTTTGTTTCTGTTAGTAAGATTCCTAAGTTAGCCTTTCGCCATCTGGTAATCTTTGGAGTTAGTTGTTATAGTTGTATCTGGTTGAAGCTTGTTCCTCCTGTGATTCTGTTAGCTTCTGTCAGCAGTCCTGGGAGTCCAGCTCTCTCCTGAGTCTCAGTGGTCAGAATAATCTCTGCAGGCAAGCTCTCCTCTTGCAGGGAAGGTGCATAGAGGTCTGGTGTTCAGATCTTCCTCCTGGCTGAAGATGTAGGCCCAAAACAGAGCCTGTCCCAGAAGATGTGTCACCTCTGCAGTTTGCACACTCACCTGCACAGGCTAGACTCTGAGTGACCCTGGACACAATATGTCTCTCTCACCTGCTCTTGCAGACAGATCCCTCCTGGGTAGCCACCTTTCCTCTGGAGGGTAAGGTGCCCAGATGTCTGGAGCCAGAAACAGGGTGTGTTCCAGAAGCTAGATTGCTTCTGTCTGTCCCAAAGCTGTAGATCTTCTGTAGTCCACACTCTCACCAGTGCAGACTTTATCCTGGGTGAACTGGAGCAAAGATGGTTCCCTTACCAGCTCAGACAGTGAGAGTGCTCCCGGGTGGACACCTCTTCTCTGGTGCGGATGGTGCCTGGATGTCTAGAGCGAGAAAAGGGACCCTCTTCCAGGCAATACCGGATCCTGTGTGCATTGGAGCAAAGATGGCTCCCTTACCAGCTCAGGCAGTGAGAGCGCTCCCGGGTGGACACCACTCCTCTTGCGTGGATGGCACCAGGATGTCTGGAGCCAGAAACGGGGTCCCAGAAGCTGTGTCCATTCTACAGTCAGCCCTCTTCCCTGCAAAGACATGGGCCTGTGCACACAGGAGCAAAGATGGCTCCCATATCAGCTTAGGCAGTGAGAGCGTTCCTGGGTGGACATCTCTCCTCTGGCAGGAATGGTGCCTGGATAACTGGAGCCAGAAACGGGGCCCTCTCCCCTGCAATGACCGGAGCCTGTGCACACAGGATCAAAGATGGGGAATTTTATTTCAATTGAATCAACTTGGCAGTGGATAGAATTTCCCAGAATAGCTAACCTCTGAGGACAGATTTGGATTCACAGATCTAATGCTTTGGTTTGTAAGCAAGTTACTCTACTTTTCTTTTCTTTTCTTTTTTTCCTTTTTTTTTTTTTTTTTTTTTTTTTGGGGGGTGGGGGGAGAAGGAGCATTGA
>NC_034613.1:105434076-105441722 GCF_900095145.1 Mus pahari | reverse complement strand
CTCTGTAGACCAGGCTAGCCTCAAACTCAGAGATCTACCTGCCTCTGCCTCCCAAGTGCTGGGGTTAAAGGCATGTGCCACCACTGCCTGACAAAGTATTTTCTAGTTTTCTAGTTATTGCATTCTATTTATTTTATATAATTCAGCAATGTTGAATTCAACTTTGAGATAAATTAAGAAAAAGTTTTGTATTTTTATGTAATTTATGTTAAAATAGAAAAAGTTTTGTATTTTTATGTAATTTATGTTAAAATAGTATAACTAAAAACCAAAAATAAAATAAAATAAAATAAAATAAAATAGTATAGGTATTATTAGTTAACAAAAAGTGTAATAATTTAAAATAAATCCTCTTCGTTGGAATGAGACTGTGCATACTCGTCATTGTTACTGTAAATTATAGAATGGAAAAATAGTTTTGCCTGCAAAAGAACCTAAAACTTTATTGACATTGTAAACCATATAATTATGTTTTATTAATACATAAGACTTTTAAACATAAGTAAAGAAAGCCCTTGATATACATGTTTTAAAATAGTTGAATAGAAAAGATATGTGGAATAAAAATATGTAGAATCATTACTTTAAAATTGATATATATATAAGCAAATTTTCTTTTGCATTAACCAATTCGTTCTGTAAAAAAATTGCACTTTTGATAGAATTAATCAAAAAGAAGACCCACTTATGCAAAATTAAAAAGAGGTAAGGGAGAATAATTTTTTTAAATTATTCTGTGGCTTTTTGTTATGAGGTATAAAATATAAATATATCAAAATCACAGAAAGTGAATATAACAAAAATCTCTTGCATAATAAAACTAATGTTTATATACTGAGTTTCAAAATATGTTCATTTAAAATTATATGAAAGTTTCATAGATTATAATTGATAATATTTCCCTATATTCCTGAACTTCAGTCAAGTCCCTCGTTTCCAAACCTACCCAACCTTTTGTCTTGGTTTTTAAATTAATCCATACCAATTGTATATTTAGCTATTCACTGGAAAAGTAGATATAACAGACATACTTTTGAAATAAATATCCCTCTCTCAAGAGGTGTCAATTACTAATAGTTTCTCAGTTAGATGTGACATTTAGTGACCACCCTACACCGAGCTGTGAACTTGTCTTTCTTGATTTTGCATAGGTCATATGTATGTTGATAAAACTGATCTGAGTTCATAAGTACAACTTCCATTTTGTGTCTGTAAAGATGATTTTATTGTAGTCACCCACAAACTAAGGCTCTTAAAATATTTTCACTCCCTGTTTTAGTTACTGTTCTATAGCAGTGAAGATGCTATTAGCAAGGTGGCTTAGTTTAAAATC
Organism: Mus pahari; assembly: GCF_900095145.1. Classification (NCBI taxonomy): domain Eukaryota; kingdom Metazoa; phylum Chordata; class Mammalia; order Rodentia; family Muridae; genus Mus; species Mus pahari. The sequence goes on along the minus strand of NC_034613.1, from coordinate 105,440,389 downwards.
ATCATTTTGGGGAGCATGTTAGCAGGCTAACAGGTAGGAAGGCAGGCAGGCAGGCATGGAGGATGCTTGATCATTAGCTGAGAGCTTACATCCTGATTCATAGAAAGGAGGCAGAGAGAGAGAGAGAGAGAGAGAAAGAGAGAGAGAGAGAGAGAGAGAGAGAGAGAGAGAGAGAGAGAGAGAGAGCGCAACATTAGGTCTGACAAGGGCTTTGAAAAGTCAAAGCACATCCTCAGTGACACACCTCCTCCAACAAGGCTATACCTCGCAATATTTCTTTCTTTTTTAAAAAAATATTTTATTAGATAATTTTCCTTATTTACATTTCAAATGCTATCCCGAATGTCCCCTATACCCTCCCCTCACCCTGCTCCCCTGTCCACCCACTCTCACTTGTTGGCCCTGGAGTTCCCCTGTATGGGGCATATAAAGTTTGCAAGACCAAGGGGCATCTCTTCCCAACGATGGCTGACTAGGCCATCTTCTGCTATATATGCAGCTAGAGACACGAGCTCTGGGGGTACTGATTAGTTCATATTGTTGTTTCACCTATAAGGTTGCAGGCCCCTTTTGTTCCTTGGGTAATTCTTAAGAAATTAGCCATCTGGGACAAAAATATTCAATTAGTCTATGGGAGTCATTCTCATAGAAGCCACCACAACCTCCTTTTGAAATGATATCCAAATCTTTGTAGGCAGAGCATAGATATTTTGATTATGGGTGAACATTCTATGTTCTCTTAATTGCTACAACTTGTTTGGTTTTAGGCCACTGTGTTTATGAATATCTACTGCAAAAAGATTTTCTGTTTATATTTGACAGCTGCACTAATCTATTTATATATGATAAGTCATAGGAATACATTTCATAAAATATCCTTCTAGCAGAGTAGTATTAGTATGCTGTCCCTTAAAGCCTATTACACTAAGGGTTCCATCTCAAAAAAGGAACCTCAAATATAAACAGAAATTGTTGGATACTACCATTATATTTATGATACTCCACAGTAGAATACTACTCAACTATAAAGTAATAAGATATAAAATTTGAAGTAAGTGAATGGAGCTGGAAACAATTGTTCTAAGTGAGGTAACCTAAACCCAGAAAGACAAATGGCTTTTTTTTCTCATTTGTGAATTTTAGCATTGAGTCTTTATATATCCATTTCATTGGGAAAAACTCCAGAAGTTAAGGGAGTATCATATATGAGAGGGGGAATTAGAATTAGAATTCTTTGTTATAAAGGGGGGAAGGTAATTAAATAAATAGGAGAAGATTAAACAGAGAAAAGCATGGGATGGAAAAGTAGAGAATAGATAATAGGAGGGTTGACTAACACTAAAGACATTGTGGACATATCATATGGGAAAGTACTAACACAGAAGCATATAATTTAAATGAAGTTACACAATAACTAGATAAGAGATCCCCTACTAGACAGTACATACTAACAAAAATCAGAGGGCCAGGAATATTGGCCAATCTGTTTCCATGTATTCCTAGATACTAATGTCTTGCTACACCCTTTGGTTACTCTCAAGAAATTGGATGTAAAATTCTATTATTGAAGTCATCACATATTTCAGACATAAAATATGGAGAAATCAAGTTGATTCAGACCTGGAAAGTTTATTTCTCCTGTCTTGCTTCACAGTATTCAAACGTACTATGTATGCTACTGGAAGAAAAAAATGACTCCCTTAAAGAAATACAGGTGAGCACAACCAAACAGGTGAAAGAATTGAACAAAAACATCTAGGATCTAAAAACAAAAATAGAAGGAATAAAGAAATCACAAAGGGAGACCACTCTAAAAAAGAAAACATAGGAAAGAAGTCAGAAGCCATTGATGCAAGCATAACCAAGAGAATACAAGAGATAGAAGAGAGAATCTAAGCTGCAGAAGATACCACAGTAAACATTGACTCAGTAATCAAAGAAAATTTGAAATTCAAAAAGATTCTAACCCAAAACATCTAGGAAATCCAGGACACATTGAGAAGACCAAACATAAGGATAATACACATAGATGAGAAGGAAGATTTCCAAATTATGGGCCAGTAAATATGTTCAACAAAATTATAGAAGAAAACTTCCCCAACCTAAAGAAAGAGATGACCATGAACATACAAGAAGCCTACAGAATTCCAAATAGTTTGTACCAGAAAAGAAATTCCTCCCGTCAAATAATAATCAATACACCAAATGCACAAAACAAAGAAAGAATACTTAAAACAGTAAGGAAAAAAGGTCAAGTAACATAGAAAGGCAGACCTATGAGAATTACACCTGACTCCTCCCCAGAGAGTATGAAAGCCAGAAGATCCTGGACAGATGTCATACAGGACCTAAGAGAACACAAATGCCAGCCCAGACCACTATACCCAGCAAAACTCTCAATTACCATAGATGGGGAAACCAAAGTATTCCATGACAAAACCAGATTTTCACAATATCTTTCCACAAACCCAGTCCTTCAAAGGATAATAAAGGGATAACTCCAACACAAAGAGGGAAAATAAGCTCAAGAAAAAGCAAGCAAGTAGACTTCCAACAAACCTAAAGGAGATATCTGCATGAACAAAATTCCTACTCTAACAACAACAACAAAAATAACAGGAAGAAACAACAAATTTTCCTTAATAACTCTTAATATCAATGGACTCAATACCTAAGTAAAAAGGCATAGACTAATAGACTGGTTACATAAACAGGACCCAACTTTTTGCTGCATAAAGGAAAACCACCTCAGGGACAAAGAAAGATACTACCTTAGAGTAATAGGCTGGAAAACAATTTTTCAAGCAAATGGTCCCAAGAAACAAGCTGGAGTAGTCATTCTTATATCGAATAATATCAACGTTCAACATAAAGTCCTCAGAAAAGATAAGGAGGGACACTTCTTAATCATCATCAAAGGTAAATTTTACCAAGATGAACTCTAAATTCTGAACATCTATGCTCCAAATAAAAGGGTATCCACATTCATCAAAGAAACTTTGATAAAATTCAAAGCACATATTATACCTTAAACAATTATAGCGGGAGACTTCAACACCCCACTCTCACTAATGGACAGGTCGTGGAAACAGAAACTAAACAGAGACACAGTAAAACTAACAGAAGTTATGAAACAAATGGCTTTAACTTATATCTATAGAACATTTCTCAGCACTTCATGGTACCTTCTCCAAAATTGTCAAGATATTCAGTCAGCAAACAGACCTAAACAGATAAAAATTATTGAAATAATTCCATGCACAATATCAGACCACCACTGAGTAAGGCTGATGATCTTCACTAACAGCATAAATAATAGAAAGCTCACATACATGTGTAAGCTAAACAAAACTCCACTCAATGATAACTTGATCAAGGAAGAAATAAAGAAAGAAATTAAAGAATTTTCAGAGTTTAATGAAAATGAATCCACACATACTCAAAATTATGGGATACAATGAAAGCAGTTTTAAGAGGAAAACTCATAGCTCTGAGTGATGCAAAAAATAAACTAGACAGAGCATACACTAGCAGCTTGACAACACACGTAAAACAAAAGGAAACAAAATCACCTAAGAAGAGTAGATGGCAGGAAATAATCAAACTCAGGGCTGAAATCAACCAAGTGGAAACAAAAAGAACTATACAAAGAATCAACAAAACCAGGAGCTGGTTCTTTGAGAAAATCAACAAGATAGATAAAACCTTACCCAGACTAACTAGAAGGGACAAGGACAGTATCCTAATTAACAAAATCAGAAATGAAAGGGAGATATAACAACAGAATCTGAAGAAAACCAAAAAAATCATCAGATCCTACTACAAAGGGCTATACTCAACAAAACTGGAAAACCTGGAAAAAATGGACAATTTTGTAGACAGATACATGGTACCAAAGTTAAATCAGGATTAGCAATCTAAACATTCCCATACACCCTAAAGATTTAGAAACAATTATTAATAGTCTCCCAACCAAAAAAAGCCCAGGACCAGAAGGGTTTAGTGCAGAGGTCTATAAGACCTTCAGAGAAGATCTAATTCGAATACTCTTCAAACTATTCCACAAAATAGAAACAGATGTGACTCTACCCAATTCGTTCTATGAAGCCACAATTACTCTGATATCTAAAACACACAAAGACACAACAGAGAAAGACAACTTCAGACCAGTTTCCCTTATGAATATCCATGCAAAAATACTCAATAAAATTCTCTCAAACTGAATGCAAAAACATATCAAAGCAATCATCCATCATGATCAAGTAGGCTTCAACCCAGGGATGCAAGGATGGTTTAATATACAGAAATCCATCAACATAATTCATTATATAAACAAACTCAAAGACAAAAACCACAGGATTATCTCATTAGATGCTGAGAAAACATTTGAAAAATTCAAACACCCCCTCTTGACAAAAGTCTTGGAAAGATCAGGAATTTAAGGCCTATACCTAAACATAATAAAAGCAATATACAGCAAACCTGTAGCCAGCATCAAACTAAATTGTGAGAAACTGGAAGCAATCCCACTAAAATCTGAAACTAGACAATGCTGCCCACTCTATCCCTACCTTGAATATAGCACTTGAAGTACTAGCCAGAGCACTTTGGGAACAAAAAGAGATCAAAGGAATACAAATTGAAAAGGAAGAAGTCAAAATATCACTATTTGCAGATGATATGATATTATACATAAGTGACTCCAAAAATTCCACCAGAGAACTACCAGACCTGAGAAACAAATTCAGTGAAGTAGCTGGATATAAAATTAATTCAAACAAATCAGTGGCCTTTCTCTACACAAAGGATAAACAGGCTGAGAAAGAAATTAGGAAACAACACCCTTCAAAATAGTCACAAATACTATAAAATACCTTGGTGTAACTCTAAGGAAGTGAAAGATCTCTATGATAAAAACTTCAAATCTCTGAAGAAAGAAATCAAAAAAGATCTCAGAAGATGGAAAGATCCCCCACACTCATGGATTATCTGGATTAATATACTCTAAATGGCTATTTGCCAAAACTAATCTACATATTCAATGCAAACCCCATCAAAATTTCAACTCAATTCTTCACTGAGTTAGAAAGGGCAATTTGCAAATTCAACTGGAATAACAATAATCCTAGGATAACAAAAGCTATTCTCAGCAATAAAAAAAAAACCTCTGGTGGATTCACCATTCCTGAACTCAAGCTGTACTACAAAGCAATTGTGATTCAACCTGAATTGTACTGGTACAGTGACAGAGAGGTAGATCAATGGAACAGAATAGAGGACCCAGAAATAAACCTACACACCTATAGTCACTTTTTCTTTGACAAAGGACTAAAACCATCCAGTGGATGAAGACAGCATCTTCAACAAGTGGTACTGGCACAACTGGTGGTTAACATGTAGAGGAATGCAAATTGATCCATTCTTATCTCTTTGTACAAAGCTCAAGTCTAAGTCGATCATAGACCTCCACATAAAAGTAGAGACACTGAAAATTATAGAGGAGAAAGTGGGGAAGAGCCTTGAAGATATGGGCACAGGGGGAAATTTTCTGAAGAGAACACAAATAGCTTTTGATATAAGATCAAGAGTCTGCAAATTTGACCTTACAAAATTGCAAAGCTTCTGTAAAGCAAAGGACAATTTCAATAATACCAAAAGGTAACTAGCATATTGGGAAAATATCTTTACCAATCCTAAATCTGATAGGGGGCTAATATAAAGAACTCAAGCAGTTGGACTCCAGAAAACCAAACAACCCTATTTAAAAAACAATGGGTACAGAGCCAAATGAAAAATTCTTAGCTGAAGAATACCAAGTGTCTGAGAAGCACCTAAAAAATGTTCAACATCCTTAATCACTAGGGACATACAAATCAAAACAACCCTGAGATTCCACCTCACACCATTCAGAATGGCTAAGATTAAAAANTCAGNTGACAGCAGATGCTGGAGAGGATGTGGAGAAAGAGGAACACTTCTCCATTGCTGGTAGACTGCAAGCTGGTACAACCACTCTGGAAATTAGTTTGGTAGTTCCTCAAAAAATTGGACATACTTCTACTGGAAGATCCAGCAATACCACTCCTGGGCATATACCCAGAACATAGTCCAACATGTAATAAGGACACACGCTTCACTATGTTTATATTAACCTTATTTATAATAGCCAGAAGCTGGAAAGAACCCAGATATCCCTCAACAGAGGAATGGTTACAGAAAATGTGTTACATTTATACTTAGCTATTAAACTCAGTTATTAAAAACAATTAATTTATGAAATTCTTAGGCAAATGGATGGATCTGAAGGATATCA
>NC_034613.1:105411062-105433282 GCF_900095145.1 Mus pahari | reverse complement strand
GTTTGTTTATGTAGTTGATTACATTGATGGATTTCCTTATATTAAACCATCCCTGCATCCCTGGGATGAAGCCTACTTGGTCATGATGAATGATCATCAAATCCAGGAAACATTTGCTACAACTGATCCCTGGGAGACAACCAGAAGATCAGGCAAAGACACCTTTTTTCAAAGTTGGTCTTGGGAAAAAATGCAATTAAAAGTGTATAGTTTAGCATTAAAACAAAGGAATTGTGGAGTCATGGTATTACGCCCTTAGTGTAATTTCCCTTTTGATTTTATTTCATTTTCAAATGATTATAAATGTGAGATACAGGCAAAAATACACCAATTCATTTTCCTCACTTTCATCTTGAGAAATGATCTTTGGAGTTCTATTTGAGGATTGCTTACATTATCACTTCTTAGAAAATCTCTACAAAATGAACAGAACTTGTTTATTTCTCAACCTCTTTATGCTCTAACATGTTTTACTTCTTAAAATATAAATCTTTTTAAATTATCATAACTTTCTAAAAGTGTGGTAAAGCAGAAGCACAAACAAGTGACAAGTAACTAATCTGATTTCTTAACATCATAGTATTTTAGTGTTACAGTTCGAAGTGAATTAGGTCTTTGAGTTTTGGTGAATCTACATAAAACTATTCAGATTACAGCCATATTTTCTTATACAGCTTACAAAAATTAATGAATATTTTATATTGCTGAATAAAATAGTATATAATAGTTTTTAAAATCATTGAGATATAATTTGGTGCAATTATTTTGATATTTTTACTATATTATGAAATTTATTCCTTTTCAGGCTTTCTATTTAAATGAGTACTTATTTGCTATAAGTATATTTATGCATGCTACATTTTATTCACTGTTCTTAAACTGCAGGATCCACATTCATTGTTAATTACATATATATCAGCACAAATAAAAAGTACTAATATCAAATTCCTTGATTTTCTTCTCAGCAGCTCTGAAGATGAGCTTCTGCATCTCCACTTTCCTGCTAATGCTCACTTCTAATGCTCACTTCTAACTTAGTATAGTCATCATATTAGCTTTAAAAGGAATCTATTTTTGATATTGTAATAATGTAAGGTGAAAATTTTTTCTATGCTTACAGAGCCTTTGCAGATTTCTTTGGATAAAAGTTTATCCAAATGCTTTGTTTCCTTTATTTTTTTAATCTTATTTATTTATTTATTTATTTATTTATTTATTTATTTAAAACTCCAGATTTTATTCCCCTCCTGGTCCACTCTCCTAATGTTCCACATTCCATACCTCCTCTTTGCCCCCTGTCTCCATGAGGTTGTCCCCATCACCTACCCCCACCCCATCAGACGACCAACATCCCTGGGGCCTACAGTCTCTTGAGGGTTTGGTATATTATCTCTAAATAAACCCAGACCCGGCAGTCCTCTGTTGTATATGTGTCGTGGGCCTCATATCATCTGGTGTAGGCTGCCTGGTTGGTGGCCCAGTGTTTGAGAGATTTCGGGAGTCTAGATAATTGAGACTGTTGGTCCTCTTACAGGGTCATACTCCTCCTCCTCTTCTTCCAACTTTTTGCTAATTTGACTACAGAGGTCAGGAGCTTCTGTCCATTGATTGGGTACAAATATTTGCATCTTACTTTTTCAGCTGCTTGTTGGGTCTTTCGGGGAGCAGTCATGATAGATCTCTTTTTGTGAGTTTTCCACAGTCTCAGTAATAGTTTGAGGCCTTGGGGCCTCCCCTTGAGATGGAACCCACTTTGTACTTGTTGCTGGACCTTGTTTTCCTGAGGTTCCTCTCCATTTCCATCCCTGCAGTTCTTTTAGACTGGAACAATAATGGGTCAGAATTTAGACTATCAGATGGAAACCCATCCCTCACTTGATGCCCTGAATTTCTGCTGTTGGTGGGCTCTACAAGTTCCCTCTCCCCACTCTAGGACATCTCATCTAAGGTGCCTCCTTTTGATTCCTGAGAGTCTCTCATCTCCCAGGTATCTGGTACATTTCTGGAGGATTCCCCCCCCGCCCAACCTCCTACCTCTTGGGTTGCTGGTATTCATTCTTTCTGCCGGTCCTCAGGGCTGCAGACATTTCCCCCTGCCCAATACTCCATCATGTCCCCCTCTTCCGCCCTCCATCTACCATCTACTTTTCTTCTCTGGTTCTTCCCTCCCTCTCTACTTGTGATTGCTTTCTTCTCCCACCCAGGTGAGAATGAACTGCCCTCACTTGGGCCCTTCAGCTTCTTGACCATTTTGAGTTCTGTGGACTGTGTCTTTGGTATATTGCACTGTTTTGGCTACTCTCCACTTACTGGTGAGTACATACCATGCATGTCCTTTTGGGTCTGAGTTACCTCACTCAGGATATTTTCTAGTTCCTTCCATTTGCCTGCAAAACTCAGGATGGCCTCATTCCTAACAGCTGAGTAGTCTTTCATTCTGTAAATGAACCACGTTTTCTGTATTCATTCTTCTGTCATGGGTTGTTTCCAGCTTCTGACTATCACAAACAAGGCCACTATGAACATAATAGAACATATGCCTGCATGGCATGGTGTGGCATCTTTTGGGTATATTTTCAAGAGTGGTATAGCTGGGTCTTCAGGTAGATCTATTTCCAATTTTCTAAGGAACTCCAAATTGATTTACAGAGTGGTTTAACTAGTTTGCAATCCCACCAGCAATGGAACAATGTTCCTCTTTCTCAACATCCTGCCAACATGTGCAGTTTTTATCACTATTTCTCTGTAGTAAATCTTGAGATTAGGAATGGTGATTCCCTTAGCCATTCTTTTGTCTTTTAAATGTTGATTTTTAATAGTTGCTTATATAGCCAAGCTACAAGTCCCTTATTACACAAATTATAGGCAATTTCTTTCTGTTCTTCCTAGGATAATCACCTTATGTTCTTTGTGATCATTTTTAAACCAGAATGGTTTATTATTTTGATAAAGAAAAAATTATCTATTGCATTTTTGCTGTTGTTTCATATAAACCTGCAATTAAATATTTAATAAAGACTAGGGATTAAAACAAAAAATGTCTGTAGTCTAAATGACTTGTGCTTAACTCTTGATACAGAGAATTTCAGCTACTTGTTCTTCTAAGAGTTTTATAATTTTACCTATTACAAACAAATCTGTCATTTATTTTTCATCAGCTTTCTAGTACAGTAGTATGAAGTGTTCCAGCTACATTTTTTTATGTGCCTATCAAATTCTACCCAGTTTCTCATTGTAAATGATATCATACACAGTATAGCACTATACTTATTTTTTTAATTGGCCACAGCAGTTTGGAGTTTGGTTGCTGTCTTATCACATGGAAAACTGGACTGAAATTCGTTCCTTCCCTCCTATTCACCAGTTATAGATCAATAAAAAGATTTCAAAGTATGAACAAAATGAAGTAAAAACAGCACAAGTGATAGCTACTCTGGGCTATAAAGTTACAAAGTAGGCTTCACATGTTTTGACTCAATCTTCATTAAAATTAAAATAGAAACCAAAGGAAAAGGGGGAAATGGTTTCATGAGTTACATATATAACATTCTTGCTGGACAATTATATACTGATATTTAATTATAATTTTTATTTGTATGCCACTTATATTAGGGTCCTTCTGTTCTAACCTATCTCTTTCAAATTCCATATAGCTATGAAAAAGCTGTCAGTTTGATGATATGGAATGGTATATAGACTGCTATAATCTTTTGATATATTTATTCATTATTTAAACAATGATTTATTTGACACATAGTAAAACTGTAATACAATGTAATTTTTTGATATATTTTGACAGTGTAGAATGATAAAATCAGGCTAACTAAAATTTCATCATCACATACACTCACTTTTCTGCATTAAGAAAATTTGAAATGTATTCCTTGGACAATGTAGAATATATCTCACTATATTAACTAGCATAAACATTTGTCTATGCTTATTCGCTAGATTTTGTACCATATAATTAACATTTCCAATTTTCTGTTGCCTTTATACATTTGGTGATGACCACAAACTAAAACTTCATTTTATTTTACTGTTTTATTCATAGACTTGCTTATCTCATGCCACAGATCCTTTCCTCAGTTCTCTATTTTTGTATAAATAAAACTCTTAGCTTCTACATGTTAACTGAGATCATACAGTATATATATACATGGTGTTTTTAGCATAATGCCAGAATTTTTCACTTCAAAGAACTGAATAGTATTCCAATGGTAATATAGATCATATATTCTTTACTCTACACTTGCTGATGGACACTTAAATTTCTCCTATATTTTAGATTTTATGACTAATATTGCATCAAATATTGAAGGTACATTGATTTTAACTTTTTATTTGGATATTACAAATCTTATTTAGGTCAAATGATGATATATAATGGCTGTATCATTCTATGTTCCCACCAAAATGCACCAATGGTTCTAGAATTCCACATATTTAGGGGTGGTTCTCATTACTACTTAAATAATAGAAATTTTTGCTAAAATTTCACATTTGTGAGCAACACTGAATGGATTCAGAAGTCTGTACATATACACATGAATGTATATATGCATGTGTGTAAAAATAATTACAGAAGATGACGTCATGGATGTGAGAGGGAGTGGATTACACATGAAAGGAGTTAGGAGGAGAGGGCAAAATGTAGAAATGATGTAAATATGATACTTATAAATGAAATGCTCAAAATGAAATTAATAAATGTTTATTTTGTGGGTACGAAGTGATAAACGTTATACTTCTAACTTATAGTTTGATAATTGAAAAAGTATTAATATTTTTCATGTAGATATGTACATGCATTTCATATGTATTAGTTTGATATGTTTATTTAATTCTTTTGCCCACTTTGATGTTGTGAGGCATTTCTTTGCTAATATATTAAATTCTTCATACAGTTTAAATATGAGATTTTTAAAATTTTGCAGAAATTTTCATTTTGTTGCAATCAATCATGTTGATTTCCTGTTGTTTTTGCTATTGGTTTCTTGTGTTGTTATTACTAGTAATAGCTTCCTTAGGGAAACAACGAAGTTGTGATAAAGGAAAACTCTTCAAAACTCCACATTCGGACACTATATGAAGTTTTATACAAGTCTAAAGCTCAGATAAACCCTAGCATGCCAAATGACTGTTTGGTAAAGAATATGCATACTTCTAAGTAATAAGTATAAGATAAAAGTATATAGTAAGATAAAAGCAAAAGGGTGAATTAATCCTTTGCATTTTGTTTATCAGCCATATATGAAGCTATCAAGTATAATGTAGCAAATTATTAAATAAAAACAAACATAAATTATGATGAGGAAAATTTTCCAGTTACTGAATACATATCTCAAACTGTTTTAACTCTTATGCAATATACTGAATAAGCAAAATATTTGTTGGAATGTATGATATGAGACAATTTAAGTTCAACACTAGTAAACAGAAATCTGTACAAATAATTCCATTTATATTACCTACTTGAAAATTTCCCAAATAAAATGTTTGCATAATAACTGCTTTAATTCTAATATTTATTACCTTTGCTTTTTTTTCTTTTTTTCCCATTTTTTATTAGGTATTTTCTTTATTTACATTTCAAATGCTATCCTGAAAGTTCCCTAACCTCCCCCCCCCCCGGCCCCTGCTCCCCTACTCACCCATTCCCACTACTTGACCCTGGCCTTCCCCTGTGCTGGGTCATATAAAGTTTACAAGACCAAAGGGCCTCTCTTCCCAATGATGGCCGATAAGGCCATCTTCTGCTACATATGCAGCTAGAGACATGAGCTCAGGGGGTACTGGTTAATTCATATTGTTGTTGCACCTACAGGGTTGCAGCCTCCTACAGCTCCTTGGGTACTTTCTCTAGCTCCTCCACTGAGGGCCCTGTGTTCCATCCAATAGCTGACTGTGAGCATCCACTTGAAAGGATATAGATACAGAGAGAAAATTTAGAGTTGAGATGAAAGGATGAAATATCCAGAGACTACCCCACCCAGGGATCCATCCCATCATCAGCCACCAAACCCAGATACTACGGCACATGCCAGCAAGAGTCTGCTGAAGGGACCCTGATATAGCAGCCTCTTGTGAGTCTATGCCAGTTCCTGGCAAATACCTTTGCTTTTTTAACAATATTCCAATTTATAGTCTGAAACCATTTATGGCACCATAATTGAAAATGTGCAAAAATCTACACAATAGAGAAAGTCCTTTGTGAGGCAAGGCAAAAATATTTGAGATGGATAATTTATTCAGTGAGAAGAAAAATTCACTTACCTCTTTTTTAAAAATAACTCATGCTTTAAATAACTATTTCAATGTTGTTAGTCTCACCAAGGTTTTTCATAACTTTTCTTCTCAATTACCCACCTTTATAATTCCAACTTAATACCTATATTAGTTCATTTAGGTGACACAAGTAAATACTTTAAACTTTATGTTTCAGGATGATGACTACATTATTTCCATTTTAGAGAATGGGAATTCAAATTTCATGATAAGGCAAAAGCAGATATAGTGTTTGTTGAGAACTTAAATTGTTATAAGTAGCATTTTATAAGGGTAGAAGCTTCATGGCACCATCACATACACAACAAAACTCAATTTCTTTTTTTTTCAATTTTTATTAGATATTTTCTTCATTTACATTTCAAATGCTATCCCAAAATTCCCCTATACCTTCCCCTTGCCCTGCTCCCCTAACCACCCACTCCCACTTCTTGGCCCTGGCATTCCCCTGTACTGGGGCATATAAAGTTTGCAAGACCAAGGGGCCTCTCTTCCCAGTGATGGCCGATTAGGCCATCTTCTGCTACATATGACGCTAGAGACACGAGCTCTGGGGGTACTGGTTAGTTCATATTGTTGTTACACCTATAGGGTTGCATCCCCCTTCAGCTCCTTGGGTACTTTCTCTAGCTCCTCCTTTGGGGGCCCTGTGTTCGATCCAATAGATGACGGTGAGCATCCACTTGTGTAGGCTTCATGACATCATCACATACACAAAACTCAATTTCATAATACAGTTATATGAAATGCTAGGTTTTAAGAAATACCACTTATAAAACACAGGAGAACATTTAATGCCTATGGCAGTTTTTCTTATTGATTCATTATTCCTTCTCAAAATTCGTGTAGCATCCAGACTTACACAATAAAATATTCAATCACATAACTCTCTTGTATCATTCATGTTAACTCTTTAGATTTCAGAAACGAATCAAATCTTACATTCTTTGAAGCAAATGCCTTTATTGTATGGTTTGTATTTGTATGTATTTGTAATTGTATATATTTTAACCTTCCATTTTATGTTTTTGATATTTATTCATTGAACAATGTGACCTTGGAATTAGCAAATTTTAATAACAATTTTCCCTTTAAAGAATTATGTACAGACAGATGATTTAAGATAGGAATATATGTGAACATAGAAAAAACTATCATGAAATAAGCTAATTTTGAAGTATATAATATTGTCACATTTGTTTTAATGATTTCTTCTATTTGTGTTTTGACTTGAATATGCTTTTCTTGAAAGATGAGGATCCAGTGAATTACTATGACCTCTTATATCTTTTGAAAATTATACCCAACTATTTAAAGTCTTGTAAATACTTTTTTAAAGCTTGGTTTCCTATTTTCTTGAATAATAGGTTGCCAAGTGAAACTCCTGCTAAAGAGACTGTATCATGAAATTTTCATACTTCATGCAATTGTTTGGTAGCTTGGGGGCTATTGAGATTCTAGGAGCTACACTTATGTCCATTAAGAAAGTGATGAAATTTGAAACTACTTTTTCCTTCCACAACATGTAGTAATTCAAATCTTCTATATTAGACTGGTAATAAGCCACAAACATTTTAAGCATTTTTCTGTGTAACTAAATTTTGTGAAGCAGTTTTATATTTCTGTCATCTTATCAGGGGAAAAAAACACAATTCAAATTGATTTTTCCCTCAGACTTGCACAAAGTCCTCTATTAAGGAATATGACTTTTGTCAGAGAGTTTCATATATTTTCACTATTTTCCAGGACTTTGTCTCAGCCATTATTTAATACATTATTCAAGAATCACAGCATTAGGTAGGTTACTGTCTACGGACCACTAAATTCCTCATCAAATATTTATTATGGAAAAAAAGACACCAGGAAATATCACTTTTGCATTAAAATTTACTACAAAAATCAGTTGTCGTACCATATAATAATAACTCCTGAAAACCTAATTGTTTCACTAGGAGACATTAATTACTTAAGTTTAACTTTTAAAGGAAGATTTATTTCTTCTCATGTGTAATTTATTAACTTGTTAGGTTCATATGTGAATCTTTAAAAATATTCAGTTAAGCACAATAAACTTGTATCCAACATTTGAGACTGAGGTTCACAGCAATGCTTGTAAAAGTCTACTGAATTTAGCTTATAAGGCTAAATTCAATCTGCTTACAATCTGCTCAATTTCCTGTGTTTCCATGTTATTTCACTTTTTATTTGTTATTTTATTTATTTACGTTTCAAATGTTATGCCCTTTTCTGGTATCTCCTCCCCCATCCCCCTGCCTCTATGAGGATGCTGCCCCACTGCTCACCATCTCCTGCCTCTGCACCCTAGCATTACCCAATCCTGGGAGCATCCACAGGATCATGGGGCTCCCCACCCAGTGATGCCCGATAAGGCCATCCTGTGTTACATACGCAACTGGAGCCATAGATCTCTCCATGTGTACTCTTTGATTGGTGTTTTAGTCCCTGGGAGCTTTGGGGCGGTCTGGTTGATAGATGTTCTTCCTATTTCATTGCAACTCCTTCAACTCCTTCAGTCCTTGCCCTAACTTCTCCATTGGGGTCCCCGCCCTCAGTCTGATGTTTGCTTGCATCCACATCTGTAGTTCAATAATATTTCTTCTATATTATGCAGAAAAACAAAGATGAAATTACTTGGAGCTATTGTTATAACTTCTTCAATAGTCTCATAGTTACTGTTTCTTATAAAACAGAATGAAATGTTTATTTTCAAAAGCTGGTGCTCATATAGTTCAATACTAAATTCTGTAGCTTCCCCCAGTATTTCATCTTTAAAATTTTCTTCATAGTTTTGTCAACTGTCTTTTGTAGTCTAGATGCACTCATGTTTGTCAAAATCTCTCTAACCAAAACACAGATATAAGAATGGATGTGGTATAACCTATAACAATCTTGTTATTTATATTTTTACTATGGGAAGTGAGTACACAATGACTATGTTACAGAAAATCTCAGATAATCAGCAGTCAAAGAAAATACTTTCATAACCTATAAGGCAGAAAAAAACGTTATCTAATTGAGCAATGTTTATCTAAGACTATTAAAAATCAAAAAATACTATTGACTGTAAGGAAATTGAAGAGTTGTATTTAAGACTTTGTTCCAAATAAGAAGTATACATATGCTACTGAAACTCCTTAAATGTATAGGGTAGGCTGCATTATATAAACTTGAGTTAAATATATTACTACTAATTGTTGTCTTTTTATATATTTGTGTTATATTATATTGTTATATTGTTATATTTTTGTGTGTACCTCTGTGTGTGTGTGTGTGTGTGTGTGTGTGTGTGTGTGTGTGTGTATACATGCTTGTGCCATTGCACGATTTTGGTCATCAGAGCATAACTTTTAGGAATCAGCTTTTTCATTCCAGCATATCAGTTCTGGGAATGAATTCACAGCACCAAACTGGGCAACAAGTGCCCTTAGCTTTTGAGCCATATCAGTGTACCTATATTTCTTAATTTCATACTAATCATAATTTTTTAATATGTAGGCTAAAAGAATGAGTTCTCTTCTGGAAACTATGAGGTAGGTACATAATTCATAAACTACAAACCATTGAGTGCATTTGATACCAGTTAGAAAAGAACTGAAAACCCTGGAAGAGTGAAGGAATTCTATGAGGCTGTGGAAGTCCTTTCTGTATATATTCATCAACATCTAAAACTCTTCAGTGAGTCTTTTTACCCACTCTTTTTCTTTTATTTTGATATTTTGCTATAAATGCATGATTTCACTCTTCTTGTTTTACCTCCAAACTGTTTCATGTATCTCTTTATACTTTATCAAATCTATGGTCTCTCTTTTCATTAATTCTTGTTACATGCATATATAAACATTATATACATACTTAAATATAATCCGCAAAGTTAGTTGTGTGTATCTTTTCAAAGATGCTCATTTGATACCAGAAAACCACTTAACACCAACACATTCTTAGTATTTGCTCCTGCTTAATTTACTCATTCATGTTAAAATGACATAGATAAATAGATATTCTTTTCATTTGATGCTTTGGAAATTCAATTGCTAGGATGTTCATAAAATTGTCATAGCCTTTGTGTTGGTTTAAATGAGAATGGTATGCATAAGCTGATGGATTTCCATATTTAGATCTCAGTTGTTGAAGACTGGAGAAGGAGGTGTGACTTTTGGAATAGGTATGATTTTGTTAGGGGAGGTGTGACACTGAGGGTGGGATTGAAGCCTTAAAAAGCTCTGATGAGGCACAGGCCATGTCTCCTTGTCTGTCTGTCTCTGTCTCTGTCTCTGTCTCTGTCTCTGTCTCTGTCTCTGTCTCTGTCTTTGTGTATGTGTGTGTGTGTGTGTCTGTGTGTGTCTGTCTGTCTGTCTGTCTGTCTGTCTCTGTCTCTCTCTTTCTCCCTCTGGATCAGGATGGAGAACTCTCAGCTACTTCTCCAGCGCTATGCTTGCCTGTCTGCTGCCAAGCTTACTGTCATAATAATAATGGACTAATATTTAAATTGTAAGCAAGAAACCAATTAAATGTTATCTTTGCTAATCTTCCTTGGGCATGGTGTTTCTTCAAAGAAACAGAACAATAAATAGTGTCATAATTCATTTACAAAATAAGGAGAGAGATATATTATTTTATTATATTCTAATTCTGCAAATTCCTATAAATGTTTTGCAAATATTTATTATGCAATACATACATAAAATGCATCTGAAAAGCAGAATTAAATTCTTTTACTTTTCAGGAAAGTTGGAATCTACATGTGACTATTTACAATATATAGGCACAAAATTTTTTATTATACTATAATATGACAGGCAAATTTTGTTTTGTGGGGAAAATGAATAGTAGTTTTCATAGTGTTAAAATATTTGTATATTTACTTTTTACCATATGTTGTTTTGACTGTTTACCCATGTAAGTGTAAAATCTTACAATTCCTTAGTAATGGAAACTTCAAGAATTTTGTTGTTGAACAGAAGGAGAATGGGAAGATAAAAACAAGAAATGTCTTGTTAGACACAGCATCAAAACATGTAGTTGGTTATAGTTCATACTGGGGAAGAGATAGGACAAATGTAAAACCCATTGTCGTCAGTGAGTTGAATTTCAAAGCTGTTAGTCTTAAAATATTATAAGCAATTAAGTTCAATATCAGCTATGGAAACACTTTTTAGTATATTTGAGACAAATAAGGCACAAAATATTGTACCCCTGCTCACTAGCAAATTCAATTTTAGAAAAGTCAATTCTACAGGGAAAATGGTAGTGAACATTATAAGGAAAAACAAAAAGGTGGTATGTCAAAAGGAAAATTTATATAAGAAAAATGTAGTGTTGGGAACTAAGGGTAGCATAGGGGATGGAGGGGGATGGAAAGAATGCCTGCTTCCAGCCAGAGTTCCTCCTGTGCTCTGGGCAGGCAGACATGAGCTGCCAGATGCTTTCCACTGGGCCCCAGGTGGTCATCTAAGCCACTAACCCCACTCAACTGGGGGTGGACAAAGGACAGCCCCTGATACCAGGGGCCCTGGGGGCGTGGGCAACATACTAGGCCCCAGGGTTAAGGGAGAGAGGGCTGAGGGACAGAGGTTCCCAGGCAGGTGAGAGTCCTTAGTCCAGTGTGTGGCTGGAGCACAGAAAGGCCTTCCATCGGGAAATTAGAAACAGCTCATTAGAAGAAAGGCTATCCTTTCATCCAAGCACAGAGGGCCTTGATGAACAGAGGCAATCTATGGTTTTANAGCTTTATTATAGAAAGGCAGGGGGAAAGAAAGAAGAGAGAGAAGAGACAAGCCATGGCCAAGAGGCAAGAAGGGGGAAAAGGAGAGAGAGAAGAAAGGCTAGAGTAAGAGGGTAGAGAGAGACAATGAGGAGAGAGAGCAAGAGAGTGAGGTGGGGCCAAGCAGCCCCTCTTAAGGTGGGCTGTTATCTATGGTGTTTTGAGGTAACTGGGAGGAGTTTAGCCTGAAGGTCAGAAGCTTGGGACATTGTCTATGTGACTACTAGCCATGCTTCTCCTGTAGGGGCTCTGGGGGCTGTAACTTCAACAGGAGCCTTGAGTCCAGGAGACACGAGGAAAAGCCTACAGTCCCATGTAGGTGAATTATCACCACTGGGTCCTGGGGTTCACATCTCAACTGGACTGGAAACCAGATTGTCTGTGCATAGCCCAATGCCCCACAATTTATATCAATTATGACTTGTATGATTGAGGCTCTTTCTCCTAAAGATCAGAGTTCTTTGGTGATTAGTAATTGGCAAAGCCTGGAGATAGCAGAACACATACCATTACAAATAATTAAGTTCTGACTTGTGAAACAGATCATAAAATATGTATTTTAATTTTACATGTAAGTAGATAAAATTCTAAAAACCAAACCAACTGAATTTTTTCAAGCTATTTATTCTACCCATCATTTACTTTTCATGTAACTGAACATGAGGGATTGTAACTTATGTAGTGGAATTAACTTATTATCATGTAAAACTTTCATCTCTCAAGAATACAGTTGCATCAATTTATCAGAAAATCTACCATTTTATTATTATGAAAATATTAGAGTATCATAAGTAAAATGTTACCATGTTAAAATTTGAATCTTCTTTAAATGTTATAACAGACTACTCATTAAACTTCAACTAAGGGTTCATGTTTTAAGATAATATAAAGTGTTCTCAATTCATTTCTTCATTTGATATATTCATCAGTCACATCTAAGTTAAAATATGTTAAAAAATATCTACAAGCTCTTGAAGAAGTGCTAAAATTAATCTATATCTAGTGACTACTATATCAGAACATTCAAATACAGATATTTTGCAAAATTGAAATATTTTTAATTGTATATTATGATACTTACAATGTCAATGTATAGGCAGAAATAATTTGAAAAAACAAACAAACAAACAAAAAACAAACCATAAGCTCCTTATGAGCAACAGGCTTTTGGAGGCATTAGTATAAAAAATAATGGGTAATTGAAGCAATTTAGAATACGAATAAAAATTGAATTCTGTTTTCACGTCGTGGTTGCCTCATTTGGTTGGCATATATCAGCTCTTTAAAATATCATTTGGAGTTAAACATGATATGACATTTTATATGTCCAAGCATGGACATACATTTACATTTAAGACAGAGTGTTTAATATTGTGAAAGAATCAATATCTATTCAATTACATTCATATTTACTATATAATTATGGAAATTTCTTAGATCCTCATCAAAATGAGTCTTGTTACAAACATGTAAGACAGAAGGCAAGACCATTTGCAAATTCAGCATTTTAATTCTGTAATTTCTAAAATATCGTTTTTTTCTTGTCAAACATTACATTGAGACAAGTTCTTCTGACAACTACACATGATCTTTAAATTGAGAAAGTATCATATCCGAACAACTTGCAAAATTTTATATTGAGACAGGGTCATATGACAGTTGTACATAGTTTTTAAATTTATGAAATATCACATACAACTTCTTCCATAAACATTTTACTATGACAATAACATTTTATTTGCATCTTTTATAAGTTGCTGATCTAACAAAGATTCTTTTGAAGCATAAACCAATTCAAAAATATAGAAAAAGGAAGTTTAGCATGTCTTCAGTATATTCCAGCTCCTTATAAATGCAATTTTAGTTATTAGTGTTAAGCAAAGGACAATAATTGAATGATTGAGACCTAAGCTTATGTAATGGAGCACTGTACAAATACACACAACTATATGCTCCATAACATATTTTGTAGCATATTAGTAAGTACAACAATTAATACATAAGTTTCAGGATAAATATTATTGTGTTAAAGTTGGAAGATACATGAAAGCACTAATTTAGTCATAATAAATCCAAACCACAGTTGGGGGATTCTTCTGGGGAAAAAATGTTATCTTTGAATGTACTAGAGAGACTATGCAAGAGTGAGGACCTGAATTCATAGCCCCAGTGCCTAACCAAAAGCTAAAAGTGACGGGATATATTTATAAATCACATTATTAAGGGAGGCAAAGATGAATAGATCCACGGGGCACTCTGGCAAGTCAAGCAGTGAGCTCTGTACTCAGTAAAGGACTCTGAAAATTTGAGTTGGAGTATGATTAAAGAAGAATCCACATGTCCAACTATTGCATATGGGTGGGGGAGGAGAGAGACAAAGACAGAGATACAGAGAGAAAGACAGAAAGACAGAAACAGACAGACAGACAGACAGACAGACAGAGGAACATGTATGTGTAGCATATACATAACAAAAAACAAAAATAAAACTTATCTGACTTCATTCTTATGTTTTCATTGTTGGCACTATGTGCCTGTTAAGTTAATAAATGTTAAAAGTTTGTTAAAAGTATATTTGTCACAAGGTATTCATCTGTCACACAGGTTAGCAAAGAATGGCCCAGGGGTGGGAATGCTAAAACTAGCATGAAATAAGGAAGTTAGTCCCTAAACCTGCAACATTCCAAATGGTAGACATCACTGCAATTCTTTTCAGTCAATCAGTCTCTACCTATATACCTTCTTTCCAGGAATTCTAGTTAACAGTTCCCAAAACTTGGCTGTAGAATATAAAAAATAACCTAATATCTGATTTCTTGACTAATGGGATGATAAACATGAAGGTGCTAGGCTGATGTCATGGGCCATGAGTAAAATGATGAAAGGAAAGTAGAAGCTTTTATCCCAAATTTTTCATGTGAGCAAATCTCATTGGTGTATGGCATGTAAAAGTGGCTCAGTGGTTACTAATTTTTAGATAAAGCATGGCTTGTCACAGAAACAAATATTTTCACTCAATTATTTTATCCCGTTAATTAGGTGTTCTTTTACACTGATCTTCCTATTATAGTATTTCTCTTTTGTCCCTCTTAAATCAATCAGATGGCTTCCCAAATCAAGAAGCCAGCACTGCTTTATTGTCATTAATTTATCTGTACTATATGAATTTTGAGTTATCATTAATCTCACTATTCTTTAGTAGTCTCCTTGCTAGATTCTTCATTCTCCAATTTCTGATACTGTCCTATTCTGTATGGTTACATATGGTGTATTTATAGTAGTCAATCAATAGTCATTCATCTTCATTTGACAATTACAAAATATTATGGGTTTATATGTCCATGAAAACTTTTATAAGACATGGTATAAACATATAGCTGAATTCTTTTACCCATTATATTTTACAATTAACATGTATGTGAAAACCTCTTTCATGTTATAGTTTACACTCTGAAATTTAAGTGATTTTTGTTACTTGTCCATTTGCCTTTGTTCTTTTTTCAACATGACATACAGCATCTGCCCTATTCTCTGAGAAAATCAATAGGCAAACCGACAAAACAGGACAAAACTTGAATAGAGTGATCTTCTGTTTTCATATAGAAAGACATGTTACTATGGAAACTAGTATTCATTATTTCTATTCATAACAAAATCATTTCAAAAATATAAACTATTGTACACCTTTGGATTGTGAAGAAGGGGAAATGTATGATTTTTTTAAAGTCTAATATTAAGAGAATAAAAATATGCGAGTTTACTTTCTTAACAAGAGAGTGTTCCCACTTGGAATGGTGTATTTATCCCAAGATTGTTATTTGGTAAGATAATATAAGAAAAAGTCCTAACTTGAAATGAAATTTGTCTTAGTAAAGAAGTTTTAAATAAATGTATTGGAAAAAATGTGTCCCAAAACAATTTGAAAATAATTCAGAAATGATTTTCTATCATTTCTACTTACAATTTTAAATTTTGAAGTAATTGTTATATTTTTTCAATAAAGTTTATGTTAATTACCTTTTCAGAAACTTTTGATGCATATTCAGTAATACCTGCTTGATTATTTTTAACAATTGTCATGTTAACAAGTGAGAGTTGACATCTTACTGTGATTTTGAAATTTAATTACTTAATGATTATTCATAATGAACAATACATTATATATGTATGTGTGTGTGTTTGCATGCATATACATGCAGTGTTGGGTTAACAGATTTTAAAGCACAACTTGCGTGGGTACTAGGGATTGAATACAGGTCATTAGGATTGGCAGCAAATACTCATTCCTTTTTTGAACCATCTTGCTGCTCAGCACCATTTTATTAATTTAAATTTTTGAGAGAACTCTCTATGTGGTCATGCTATATTTACATCAATTATATTCCTTCTGCTTTCTCCTCCTCCTTCCATTCACACTCCAATTAATGGCTGTGGTTGTCTATTTTTCTTTCAGACTATTCTAATCTATTTTTCTAAAGCAAATTTCTTCTCATACACTCACATTGCTTTCTCTGAGATTTAGTGTGTGATTCTCTTTTCCAGAAGTATATTTAAAACAAAAGAAACAAATCATAGAAACACAAAATTTTGCCATGTTTTATAAGTAGATTTTGAGATAAGCCAGTTCTCACATACTTTGTCCAGTTATATCCTAACTTTCTGTGTCTCATGTACTTGTTTTGACTTTGCTGTTTTGCTGCTGCTGAGAAATATCACAAATGTATCAGTTTAAACCAGACATTATTTCACTTCAAGGGATCTGAACCCCAATGTTTTCCTGGGCTAAAGCTTAATTATCGTCTGTTTGCTATGGAAAGAAACCCAGTTTCTTCTATTTTCTGGCATTTAGAGGCCTCTTATTCCTTGACTTTTGGCCTATTTCCTTCATGTTCATAGTTAGCAACACTGAATGTTGTCTTTGAAACTTCTTCTGTTATCATACCCCTTTTTTGGATCACAGCAATGAAAGATCGATCTTCTGTGCTTAAACTCAGCATTCATATTATTAGAATGGCCCCACACATTTAATCCAGGATCATGTCCCTATCCAAAGTCACATAACACTAATCATATCTTCAAAGTCACTTTATTGTGAAAGTGGGTATATTCACTGTTTCTAAAGATTATGGCATGAATACATTTAAGTGTTATATTTTCTTGTCCAACATAATGTCTTTTCTGTATTGTGACTTTTTTTTGGCTTACTGAGCCCTAATCCACTAATCTCTAAAAATATATCTACAAGCAGCTTTTGATAAAACTTTGTTTTTATGAGCTGTATGCAGTAACTTCTAAATCCTTTGCATGAAAACACCACTAGTGCTCTGTCATATACCATTAAATCCCATGTAAAATAATAATAAGAACTTGGTCAGTTTTCAGAAGCAAAATTTTGTTGTTTGTTTGTTACAATTAGATAAAGTCTCTTGGGAAGAAAAATCTAGATGACAATCTTCTTTCTGTATCCTTACACTGTGAAAGGAATGAGGAAAATATTTGTGAAGTAAAAATTATGTCTCATGACATCATTCTGTCTCTATATTCTACTTTTTCAAAAGATAAAGTAAAATAGAGTTTTACAAAGATGCAACATTCTTAACAGAAAACCATTATAAAAGGCTTAGTCTCCTTATGAGAAGTTTCATGGGAGAAATTGCTTCCTTTAGCTTTCCACTATGTGAAGACACAGTAGGAAGATAAATAACTCCCAAACAGAGGATTTCCTGGCACCTGGTTTTGAACTTCTTTCTTATGAGAAATACATATTTGTTATTTATGCCGCAAGTATATAGTAATTCCAGCAAAACAACAATGTAGCTCAGTCCTCTGTGCACCTTCCCTGCCAGAGGAGAGCTTGTCTCCAGGGAGTGTTCTGACCCCCAGAACTCATGTGAGATCTCCATTTTCTCTATGGTGACTTTCCACATCCACTCCAGTAGTGACCTGTGTGACAGGCCTAGAAACCTGGCTGCTGTCCCGAGGTGAAAAGTTCATGGTAACTTAGTCTTCTGGAACTATGGCATCCTGTAATAATGGATGCTCCAATATCCTTGTTTTAGTCAGTGAATGGATCTGTGTGCTTTCCCTCAATACTGCTTTATTGTAAGTGCCTTTAAGGATTGATTTTGGCATACAGCTAAGTTAGATCCTTCACCAGACCTAGGTAGTCCTTGAGCCTACCCTGGGCATGGATAGCTGAACCACTCCCATACACAGGAATTTACAATGGCCTAAGGAGAAGGTGGACTATACAATAGACTACAATTGGAACTATGGCAAGGGCATGAAGCCCATGGCCCCTGGCTTTTAAGATTAAGTTGACCTTAGGTGGGGCTGCTTTTGATCCCAATTGTTAACATTGATTTTTATCCCAATTGGTTCCTATTAGCTTTTTGTATGCATTCTTCTGTTTTGTGTAAAAGTCACATATAAAACTGGTGCTAGATTTGAGACAAATTACATTCAGATACCACACTCCCTTGTGTCCATATTGGTTTGTCATCTGTGCCAACACCTTGCTTACCTGTAACTGGAACCCCCAATTTTCTTCTGCAGATTGAGGAAGGTCAACTGGGGCTGGTCCGATGCAGTAACTCTCTAAGGTGGGTCCATTCAGGAGTGCACAAACTGCAGAAGCAACAGAGCAGCTGAGACAGAGTTCTAGGCCCTACATCTGCAGCTAGGAGGATGGGTTGTTCGCAGCCCTCTGTGCACTGGTCTTGCCAAAAGAGAGCTCATCTCCCAGGAGAGCTGACACAGGCTTACAGACTCACCGGAGAAACAAGCTCCAGCCAGAGACAGCAAGAAGATCCAACACCAGAGATAACCAGATGGTGAAAGGCAAATGCAAGAATCTTACCAACAGAAACCAAGATTACTTGGCATCATCAGAACACAGTACTCTCAACACAGTGTGTCCTGGATACGACACACCAGAAAAGCAAGATTTGGATTTCAAATCATATCTCACGATGCTAGTAGAGGATTTTAAGTAGGACATTAGTAACTCCCTTAAAGAAATACAGGAGAAAACAGCTAAACAGGTAGAAGCCCTTAAAGAGGAAACACAAAACCCCCTTAAAGAATTATAGGAGAACACAGGTAAACAGGTAGAAGCCCTTAAAAAGGAAACACAAAACCCCCCATAAAGAATTACATGAAAACAACCAAACAGGTGAAGGAATTGAACAAAACCAGAGAAGATCTGAAAATGGAAGTAGAAACAATAAAATAATCAAATAAGGGAGACAACTATGGAGGTAGAAAACCTAGGAAAAAAAGTCAGGAGCCATAGATTTGAGCATCACTAACAGAATATAAGAGATGGAAGAGAAAATGTTAGGTGCAGAAGATTCAATAGAAAAAATTAACAAAACAAGGAAAACGCAAAATACAAAAAGGTCCTAACTCAAAACATCCAGTAAATCCAGGTCACAATGAGAAGACCAATTCTTAGGATCATAAGTATAGATGAGAATGAATATAATCAACTTAAAGGGCCAGTAAATATCTTCAACATAATTATAGAAGAAAATTCCCCTAAACTAAAGAAAGATATGCTCATGAACATACAAGAAGCCTACAGAACTCCAAATAGAGTGGACCAGAAAAGAAATTTCTCCTGATACATAATATTCAAAGCACCAAATGCACTAAAAAAAGATACAATATTAAAAGCAGTAAGGGAAAAAGGTAAAATAACATATAAAGGCAGACCTATTTGAATTACACCAGACTTCTCACCAAAGATTATTAAAGCCAGAAGATCCTGGGTAGATCTCATACAGACCCTAAGAGAACACAAGTGCCAGCCCAGGCTAAAATACCCAGCAAAACTCTCAATTACCATAGGTGGAGAAACCAAAATATTCCATGACAAAACCAGATTTACACAGTATCTTTCCATGAATTCAGCCCTTCAAAAGATAATAAAGGGAAGGGAAATGAAGCCCTAGAAAAAGCAAGAAAGTAAACTTTCAACAGACTTAAAGAATATAGCCACATGAACAGAATCTCAACTCTAACAACAAAAATAACAGGAAGCCACAATTACATTTTCCTTAATATCTCTTAATATCAATGGACTCAATTCCCCAATAAAAAGACATAGGCTAACAAACTGGTTACATATACAGGACTGAAAGTTTTGATGCATGCTGGAAACCCACCTCAGGGAAATGGATAAAATGTACCCCAAAGTGAAAGGATAGAAAACAATTTTCCAAGCAAATGGTCCCAAGAGACAAGCTGGAGTAACCATTCTAATATCAAATAAAATCAGTATCCAACGTAAAGTTTTCAAAAAAGACAAGGACTGGAACTTCATACTCATCAAAGTTAAAATCTTCCAAGATGAACTCTCAATTCTGAATATCTTTGCTCCAAATGCAAGGGCATTCACATTCATTAAAGAAACTTTAGTAAAGCTCAAAGCACACAATGCACCGCACACAATAATAGTGGGAGATTTCAATACCCCACTCTTGTAGAGGTAAATCTCCAACCCAAATATGCCCAGGCAATGAATACACAACTCAATTAACACGAATACATGCTGTATGCCTAGACTGGGCAGATCTTCCACTACTCTACCATCTTCTTCAAATATGACACACCTTAGAAGTTGTAGTTTCTCCAGGCCATGTGCTTATACTTAGCTTTTCTTATTCCTCCTCCTCCTCCTCTTCCTCCTCTCCCTATTCCATTTTCTCCTTGTTCTCTATCTCACTTCTGCTCCACCTTCCTTTTTATCTGCCCAATCATCAGCTCTCCTTTATTTTACAAATTAAGGGGTAGGAAGCAGGTTTACAGGCTGCTGACTCATTCCTTGGTCACAACCACTCACAGGAGAACAGAATTAACATTAAATATAATTAGCCCCAGGGCTATCCACAACACTTCTCACTTTACGTCCAATGAATACTATTTACCTGAGATATAACTGAACATAACTATTACAGTTTTGTAATTTATAAAGTACAAGAGACCTAACACCCAGTCCATCATCTTTTATTAATTAAATAGAACCTCTGTCATCTATCCTTACTTAAAAGACTATAGTTCTGCANCTGGCTATGTCTTGGCTTTATATTGAATGCCATCTGAAAAACATCATCTGAAATCTCTTCCTGTTAAAGTAAAAAGCCTCGGTTTGCTAGGAGACTATGTAGTTTTCATCCCCATCAGAAATCTAAGAACGACTAATATTAGCTGAAAATATACAGGAAGCTTAACACAGTTTCTAAAACTTAGCCAACTGGTAGAGACTGCTGACCACTTGAACAGTCCCTCACTTCAACAGGTTGGAGCATCAGTCTTCAGTCTACTGGCCAGGGTCATCCGACAGACTTAGAGAAACAGGAATATTAAGGACTAGCCTACTCTGTCATGGAAGAATCAAGATGTCCTAACCTGTAATTGTGACCTTTCTTTTGACAGTATTATGTCTGTAGATGAAATGAGACATTTCTTGCCTAGTGCCTGTTTCAGCACAACTGGAGTAACTCAAGGATGCTCAGTTTCTTCTTTGAATCCAAGACAGAGAAAGCTGTCAGGAGCAGACTAGTCTCAACAACAAGTGAATAGATAATAATTAAATGCCACATTCTGTGAATTTCTGACCTTTTCGAAAACAAACTATGTGAAGTAATCTATAATGTTCTCTGTTAACTACTCTCAGCCATTTCTAATGAAAATAATTTAAAACACCCTAACAATAGATTCAGAGTCATGAATTTCCTATTTGGCCCTTAACTCATAGGCTGAAACATTTCAGAACTGTTTGTAATAGCAGCAATAGAAGTACTGGGTCTAAGCCCTGTATTTTAAAATTTTTAGTATCAAAGACAACCTATAATAATAACACCCAGTTCCAATTTTTATATTTTGAGCGGATAAACCATGCAGCAGACCAGTTCAAGGTATTCCACGTGGGAGAGGTTTATTATTTGGGAATGGGGGGGGGAGCGGGTAGAAGGGTAGAGAACAGCAGAGAGAGAGAGAAAGAAGAGGGAGAGAAGAAGGCGAAGAGAAGAGGGTGTAGAGAACAAGAAGATGGCTTCCTAGTTTATACAGAAAATGACGTCACACCAGTGAGGGCGGGAACTAATCCAAGTGGATTGTGGGATAGAAGGTCATTGTCCTGGCAACT
>NC_034613.1:105408683-105410322 GCF_900095145.1 Mus pahari | reverse complement strand
CACAACTAATCTGGTGTCTCATCCAGTGAGGTCAGGTTTGGCTGTTGGAATGAAGCCTCATTCTCTAGGATGGGAGACAAGACAGGTAGTCTTGACGTCTTTTTGAGCTTAACAGCATGGTCCTGTTAGGGCCGATGTGTATGAAGAGGAATCATCTTTAAGTGGGGGAATGAAGGGTTTTAGGTGGGACAGGTGGACCCAATGAGAGAGTCCCTCAAGTTTAGCAGCTGTAGGAGTTACGAGGATTACCTTAAAAGAACTCTGCTACTTTGGAGAGAGAGGTGAAGGTTGACGACCTGGAGGAGATAAAAAGACTTGGTCTCCAATATTAACATGTAATGGGCAGGGAGTAAGATGTGGTCGAGGTAGGTGATGGTCAACAGCAAAGTTCCATAGGGGAGAGTGAAGATGAGAGAGTAATGGGGTAAGCAAATGATCTGGAAGGGGAGAGCACTTGGCAAGAAGCCAGGAGTTAGAACTGGGTGTCCGTACATGAGCTCAAAAGGTGAGATGAGGAGAGGTTGCTTGGGGAGAGCTTGCAGTCTGAAAANAGAGAACTCTAGAGGGAGGTAGAGTCTGTAATCTTTATATATTAGGAACTGTGACAGGTTATGAGAAGAGATGATCTAAAGGTTAGTTTTTGACAGGTATGCCACAGGTGCAAAAGAAGGTCCTATTTGGTGGCCCAAGGCTCCAAGGGCAAATCCCTCCTTTTCTGTTACATAGAGGGAAAAAGGATGAGTCAGGTCAGGAAGATGTAAGGCCAAGGCTGGGGCCCTAAGGGGGGCCTGTTGGAGCCTTTGCAAGGGCTTGGTAATCTGTTTTAAAAGAGGTTCATGGGTGGGGCCTGATGCTGCTTTGTATAGAGGGCGAGAAAGATGGGAAAAGGAAAGGACCCATGAACATAAAAATCTGGCTATTCCTAAGAATGACAAAACAACTTCTTTTGTCACAGAACAGTTAGAGACTGAATCAGATTCTGTCTAATGTGGGGTTGGGCTGATTGTTAGTCCCAAATAGGTAACCTGAGGAGTGGACAGTTGGACTTTGGAGGGTGAGACCCTGTAGTCACGATTAGAAAGGAAATTCAGAAGAGCCACGGTGTCAGTCTGGCTGATTTCTAAAGAGGGGCTACTGAGAAGGACACCATCTACATAAAGTATGATCTTAGATTTCAGAAGAGTCAGAGATAATAGGTCAGAAGCCAAGGCCTGCCCAAACAGGTGTGGGCTACTCCAGAATCCCTGAGGTAAGACAGTCTGGGTCAGTTGTGTAGAAAAGTGGGTATCAGGATCTGTCCAGGTTAAAGCAAATATGTTTTGTGACTGGATATGTAGAGGAATAGAGAAAAGTGCATCCCTAAGGTCTATAAATGAGAAGTGGGAAGTTCTTCAGGGGATAGTAGAAAGAAGTATGTAGAGGTTAGTCACAACCGGGTGAAGAGGCACCACTGCAGAGTAAATACATCTGAGATCCTGGAATAATTGATAGGCACCATTGTTTTTTTGTTTTTGTTTTTTTTTTTTCTGCCAGTATAGCGGTGTTAAAGGGAGAAGAGGTAGGGCGAAGGGGTTTCTTTCTCAACAGGTCAGAGATGATCAGCTTGAGTCCCCTGAGGCTCTGGAGACAGAGAGGGTGG
>NC_034613.1:105406550-105408374 GCF_900095145.1 Mus pahari | reverse complement strand
CTAAAAATGCAATTAAGTGGTGGGGTCTGATATGGGAAATAAGGTTGTCCTCCTACCCCGACAATAGGAAAACGAGATGGAGAAGTGGGCCCACAAAACTCTGTTAAGACCGAGTAAGTGGCTCCAGTGTCCAAGAGGAAAGAGATGGGCCACCTACAAATCATGATGTATACCCTAAGCTCTCTGTTCGTGATGGCAGTGGTTGGGTCAGAGGAGGCTGGGCCTTGTCAGTCGGTCATAGCCAAGCCTAGGAAATAGGTTGGAAGTTATCTGGGAGTGATGCCCCCCTGTTTTATGTAACATGGGGACAATCAACAGCCCAATGTCCCTCTTGATGGCACCTAGGGCATGACCCCCTCGGCTTGCGAGGATTACAGCAAGCTTTGGCTCAATGACCTTGTCAACTGCACCTGTAACAGGTGCCCGGTGGCCTCTGGGTAGAAGACCATGATCTCAGGGTGGCAGCTGGGGCTGGTCAGACAGCCTTTGCCAGCATATAATACTTCTGCTTGCGAACCCTCTCATCTCTCCCATGGTACACTTTGAAGGCCAGCNCCAGGACTTCTGCCTGTGGAGTCAGGGGTCGGTCCCCTCTCCAATTTTTAAAGTTTAGCCTTTATGTCAGGGTAGCTCTGGGAAAAGAAATGAGTCATTAAGAGCTGTTTACCCTCTGTGTTCTCAGGGTCCACATTTGTATACTGCAATAAAACACCTTTAAGGTGTTCTAAAAACTGAGAAAGATTTTCCTGTTTATCTTGGATAACCTCTTGAAGTTTTTCAAAACTTACAGGCTTTAAAACTGCTTTTCTCAGACCCGCCAAAAGAAATGTAACAAACCTGTTCCTGGCTAGAATACCACCTGCAGAATTATAATTCCATTGAGGATACAGGATAGCCACTGTCTCTGCTCCGATTGGATGTGCTCTATCTGTTTGGTGAATCTTATATGCATGTGCTCTTGCCTGATCCCAAACTCACTTGCAGTCCTCAAGAAGCAAATTGTTAGTAAGTATCATATGTATATCATGAAAAGTCAAGCTGTACAACTGAGTGATATACTGGAATTCTTTGATAAAGGAAGAGGGATTAGAAGTATAGGAGTCCAATCTCTTCTCTATCTGAGAGTTTACCCAGTGAGAAGGGAACGTGCACTCTGACCAGACCATCTACCCCTGCAACCTCCCTTAAGGGAAGGACAGTCTCTGGGTCAGGTTCTTCTAGGGGTGGAGAGCTTGGGGTTTTGATCATGGCCTTAGAGTGAGTAATAGGTGGTGTGAAAGTGGGTGCCAAAGTAGAACGCTTAGAACGGCCTGCAGTTGGTGCAGAAGGAGGGGGAGGTCTGGAAGTGACAGGTCCTGGGGAGTCTCAGTGAGGGGGAGGTCGAGGTAGTAGTTTGGGTTATAAACAGCACAGAAGCAGGCCTATGGCAGAAAGGAGGTGGTTCGTAAGCTGGGTCCAGTACAATCATGGCTAACCAGAGTTGAGTTGGAGAGCAGGAAGAACACATAGCAGGATTGGTACAAAAATAGATGAAAGATTTTGCATAGGTAACCTCTTCCCATTTACCAACGTGCTGGCAGTATGTATTAAGATCCCTTAAAACAACTGGGTCTAAGGTGCCATTAATTGGCCATCCAGAACCATTATCTAGTGAGTACTGAGTCCAGACTTTATTATAAAGAGATATCAATTTTGAAGCCTTTAAAGGAGGCATGAACTTTAAGGACTCAAGGTTTTCTAGGAGACACCCCAGAGGTGTGTATCTGGGGGTATGTCTGAGGACACGTGGTTGCCCATGCTCTGGAGGTTCCTGGTATGTTCTAC
>NC_034613.1:105399382-105405302 GCF_900095145.1 Mus pahari | reverse complement strand
TTTGCCAGGCACTGGCATAGCCTCACAAGTGGCCGCTATATCACNGTCCCTTCAGCAGAATCTTGCTGGCATGTGCATTAGTATCTGGATTTGGTGGCTGATGATGGGATGGATTCCCGGATGGGGTAGTCTCTGGATAGTCCAATTTTATATTTTGAGCAGATAAACCAAGCAGCAGACCAGGCCAAAGTGTTCCATGTGGGAGAGGTTCATTATGCAGGAATGGGGGAGGGAGGGTAGAAGGGTAGAGAACAGCAAAGAGAGAGAAAGAAATGGGAGAGAAGATGGCGGAGAGAAGAGGGCGAAGAGAGTGAGAAGATGGCTGCCTATTTTATACAGAAAATGATGTCACACCAGTGAGGGTGGGAACTGATNCAAGTGGATTGTGGGATAGAAGGTCATTGTCCTGGCAACACAGGTCAAGGCTCACATGGTTAGGTGGGGCTAGGAGTATCCTGGTGCTAACACCAATGCCTAGGGAACTGGGATGAAGACTCTTCATACCTTCAAGCAGAATATGGCCATTGAGATAATTTGAAGAGATGGGGAAGGGTAGGAAAATGGGGGAGTTGGTTGGCTTTAAGAAGGCCATACCAATGATTAAATTAAGTCTCTACTGTCTGTATCCTGACTGGATCTTGATGAATAAACAAGATATCAGGAGTTCAGGCAGGTCAGTTCAGCATGTCTGAAAATGAAATTCACCAAGGCTGTATATTCTAATATATATATATATATATATATATATATATATATATATATATATATAAACAAAATTTTAGTATCATCAAGATAAGCTTTTTGTTTAATTCTCTGGAATATAATTCTTCAGGGGGTCTCCTTCTATCAAATCTGATCCATATAACACTGAAATATGTAAATACCATAATAACCTTTTCTAAAATCACATAGACAAAAACTTTTTCCCAAATCAGCATATCCTTCATCAAGTAACCAGGAAAACATGTAGCTTGTCCTCTGTCCCAAAGGAACAATAGAAAAACCACAGTACACAAAATCACACATATTAGACAATTTAAGATTTCTAATTTGTCATGTCAGGATATTAATCCAAAATCCCCATGGAGCCCATGTTAGACAGAATATGAATTTCCTGTAGACTTTATTATACCATCTTTAAAACACTTCTATTTTCCTTTCCCTTTTCCTTTTCCTTTCCTCTCCTTTCCCCTTCCCTTCCCTTTCCTCTTTCCTTCCTCTTTCCTCTTTCCTCTTTCCTCTTTCCTCTTTCCTCTTTCCTCTTTCCTCTTTCCTCTCCTCTTTCCTTTCCATTCCTTTCCTTTTCTATCTATACCTGCTTTTAAGAGGCATCTCATCAAACCAGGACTTAAACCCCAAAATTCCCATGGAGCCCACATTAAACAGAGTATGAGTCTCCTGTAAGACTTATTAGAGCAATATCTCTTCATACTTTAAAGCAATTAATTTAAACATCCACTAATATTTACCTATAGGAAGCAGATAGGTTTTAGTTGTTAAGTTATCTGCCAAGAATAGCCATCCTGTTATATCATCTATCTGTTGTGCACTCTTCCAGGAGCAACAGACATTAATTTATATAATATGTATTTAATAATACCTATTTTAATATATGTTATGCTCTCTACCTGGACCCACAGACTTTTATTTATTGATACCTCTTCATAGCAAGTGATTATCACTGCTCTCTCTACTTGCAGTCACTGACTAATATTCCCTATCTGGTTCCTAACCACAGGAGATATTTCCCATAGTTAATAAGCTCTCTGCCTAGAGCAACCATCCTGTCTGTTGTGCTTTCTACCAGGAACCAGACATTTATTTATTATTTCTATCTGTTGTGCTCTCTACCAGGAGTCACATACATTTATTTAATTAATACTTATTATAATATCTATCTGTTTTTCTCTCTACCTAGAACCCCAGATTTCTATTAATTAATACCTGTTCATAGTAGGTGATAATCACTGTTCTCTCTACTTGGATTTAGTGACTAATATTCCCTATCTAGTTCCTAATAGCAGGTAAAATTTCCCATGTTTAATTACTAAAACTGCTTATGAGAGGTAACTTTTCAAACCAGGATTTAAACCCCAAATTCCCATGGATCCTATGTTAGACAGAATATGAGTATCCTTTAAAACGTATTAGCTCAATATATATTTATATCATCTTTAAGTTTCAAAAGGTTATATTTCTCTCTTTAATAAGTGAATTACCTGGTCTGGAGCCCTTTGTATTTTGTCTCCCAATTCTTTATTTACAGGGAGAATCTGAGTGAAAAAAAGACCTTCATTGTCTGTGTCCCTTTTTGGAGGTGGAGGATGAAGGGTGGGAGCAAAGGGTGGGGAGCAAAGGATACAGGAAAGCAAACACAAGAAAGGCTCTCTAGGGCCCTCAAACCCAGTCAGGTTGGGGGCAGTGAATTTTTATCTCAGGTTAGTTGAATTCAGATCAATATATTGGGTGCTATTTTATTGTGGTAAATCTCCAAGCCAAATATGCCCCTGCAATGAAAACACAACTCAAATAATATGAATACATGCTGTGTGCCTCGATTGGGCAGATCTACCCTACCCTACCATCTTCTTCAACTCTAAGACCCTATTAGAACATTCAGTTTAACCAGACTATGTGCTTCTGCTCAGATTTTCTTCTTCTTCCTCCTCCTCCTCCTCCTCTGTTTCCTCTCCCTCTTCCATTTTCCTCTTCTTCTCTCCCTCACCTTCTGCTCCGCCTTCCTTTTTACCTGCCCAATCATCAACTCTCCTTTTCTTATTACAAATTAAAGTGGTGTATTAGTCAGGGTTCTCTAGAGTCACAGAACTTGCAGATAGTCTCTATATAGTAAAGGAACTTATTGATGACTTACAGTCTGCAGTCCAATCCCAACAATGGTTCAGTAACAGCTGTGAATGGAAGTCCAAGGATCTAGCAGTTGCTGAGTCCCACACAGCAAGAAGGTGAAAGAGTGAGAGCTAGACTCCCTTCTTCCAATGTCCTTATATGGTCCCCAGCAGAAAGTGTAGCCCAGATTAAAGGTGTGTGNCACCACACCTTTAATCCCAGATGACCTTGGACTCAGAGATCTCCCTGTCTTAATCTTCTGGATTCAATCACCACTGTGTCTCAAGATCTCCATAACAAGATCCAGATCAGAAACTTCTATCTCCCAGCCTCCAGATTAGGTTCACTGGTGAGCCTTCCAATTCTAGATTGCAGTTCATTTCAAATATAGTTAAGTTGACAACCAGGAATAGCCACTACAGGTGGGAAGCAAGTTTATAAGAAATCACCTGAGTGGCGATTCATTCCTTGTTCACAACCACTCACAGAAGAACAAAATTAAATATAATTAGCTCTAGGGCTATCCACAACACACTCTCATCAATGTACAGATCATAGAATCAGAAATTGAGCTGAGACATAGTGAAATTAACAGAATTTATGAAACATATGGATTTAACAGATATCTAAAGAATATTTTATCCTAAAACAAAAGCATATACCTTCTTCCCAGCACCTCATGGTACCTTCTCCAAAACTGACCATTTAATTGGTCACACAACAGGCCTCAACGGATACAAAAATATTGAAATAATACCATCCATCCTATCAGATCACCACAGATTAAAGCTGATCTTCAATGACAATATAAATAATACAAAGCACACTTACACTTGGAAGCTGAACAACACTCTACTCAATGATAAGGTAGGCAAGGAAGATATGAAGAAAGAAATGACAGACTTTTTAGAGTTCAATGAAAATGAAGCCACAACATACCAAAACTTATGGTACACAATGAAAGCAGACCTACGAGGAATACCCATAGCTCTGAGTGCCAGAAAAAAAGAAATTGGTGAGAGCATACATTAGCAGCTTGACAGCATGCATAAAGGTCTAGAACAAAAGGAAGCAAATTCACCCAAGAGAAGTAAATAGCAGGAAATAATCAAGCTCAGGAATGAAATTAACCAAGTTGAAACAATAAGATCTGTACAAAGAATCAACTAAACCAAGAGCTGGTTCTTTAATAAAATCAATAGAATAGATCAACCCTTAGGCAGCCTATCTAGAGTGCACAGGGATAGTATCCTAATTAACAAAATCAGAAATTAAAAGAGATACTTAACAACAGAATCTGAGGAAATCCAAAAAATCAGCAGATCCAACTACAAAATCATATGTTCAACAAAACTGGAAAACCTGGATGAAATGGACAATTTTATAGACACTTGCCAGGTATCAAAGTTAACTCAGGTTCAGATAAACAATCTAAACAGTCCCATATCCCTTAAAGAAATGGAAACAGTCATTAATAGTCTTCCCCCCCAAACAAACAAACAAACAAACAACAACAACAACAAAAAAAAAAACAGGAGTGTGGAGTTCTATCTGAACTTCAAGGAAGACATGATTCTAATACTCCTCAAACTATTCCACAAAACAGAAACAGAAGGTACTCTACCAAATTCATTCTATGAAGCCACAATTACTTTGATACCTAAACCACATAAAGACCCAACAAAGAAAGAGAAATTCAGACCAATTTCCCTTATGAATATCGATGCAAAAATACTCAATAAAATTCTCACAACTGAATCCAAAAGCACATCAAATTGATCATCCATCAAGATCAAGTAGGCTTCGTCCCAGGGATGCATGGATGGTTCAATATGGGGAAATCTGTTAACATAATCCCCTATATAAATAAACTCAAATACAAAAACCGCATGATCATCTCATTCGATGCTGAGAAAGCATTTGACAAAATCCAACAACTGATCATGATAAAAGTCTTGGAAACATCAGGAATTAAAGGCCCACACCTAAACATAATAAAAGCAATATACAGCAAACTAGTAGCCAACATNAAACTAAATGGAGAGAAAATGGAAGCAATCCCACTAAAATCAGGGACTAGATAATCCAGCCTCTCTCTCTCTCTCTCTCTCAATTCAACATAGTACTTGAAGTCCTATCCAGAGCAGTTAGACAACAGAAAGAGATAAAAGGAATACAAATTGCAAAGGAAGAAGTCAAAATATCACTATTTGAAGATTATATGATAGTATACATAATTGACCCCAAAAATTCCACCTGAGAATTCCATAGAACTCCTAAACATGATAAATGTCTTCAGTGAAATACCTAGATATGAAAGTAACTCAAACAAATGAGTAGCCTTTTTCTACACAAAGGATAAATGGGCTCAGAAAGAAATTAGGGAAACTACACTGTTCCCAGTAATCACAAATAATATAAAGAAGACATTGTGACTCAAACTAAGTAATTGATAGATTTGTATGATAAGCACTTCAAGTCTCAGAAGAAAGAATTTGAAGAAAATCTCAGAAGGAGGGAAGATCTCTCATGCTCATGGACTGGCAGAATTAATATAATAAAAATGGGTATCTTAGTGAAAGCAATCTACAGATTCAATGCAATCCCCATCAAAATTCCAACTCAAATCTTCACAGAGTAAGAAAGGGCAGTTTGCAAATTCGTCTGGAATAAGAAATAACCTAGGATAGCAAAAACTATTATCATAAATAAAAGAATCATTTGTGAAATCCCCATCCCAAACTTCAAGCAGTAATACAGAGCTATAGTGATAAAAACTGTATGGTACTGGTACAGTGACAGACAGGTAGATCAATGGAATAGATTTAAAGACCCACTAATGAATCTCAGACACCTATAGTTACTTGATCTTTGACAAAAGAGCTTAAACCATCTAGTGGAAAAAAGATACCATTTTTAACAAATGGTGCTGGCTCAACTGGTGGTTGCCATGTAGAAGAATGCAAATACATCCATTTTTTTATTGATTAATTTATTTATTATCATTTTCTTTATTTACATTTCAAATGCTATCCCAAAAGTTTCCTATAACCCCCTGCCCCTGCTCCCCTAC
>NC_034613.1:105396501-105398925 GCF_900095145.1 Mus pahari | reverse complement strand
TGAAGTATCCACATGTTGGTCATCCTTCTTGGTTTTCTTGTGTTTTGCAAAATGTATCTTGGGTATTCCAAGTTTCTGGGCTACATCCATTCTTATCTACTTAGACAAAGCTCAAGACTAAGTGGATTAATGAGCTCCACAGAAACCCAGAGACTGAAGCTTATAGGAGAGAAAGTGTAGAAAAGCCTCAAAGATATGGGAACAGGGGAAATCTTCCTGAACAGAACACCAATGGCTTCTCCTAGATGATCAAGAATTAACAATGGGACCTCATAATATTGCAAAGATTCTATAAGGCAAAGGACACTGTCAATAAGACAAAAAGGCAACCAACAGATTGGGAAAAGGTCTTTACCTATTCTAAATCTGATAGAGAACTAATATTAAATATATTCAAAGAAGTCAAGAAGTAAGACCTCAGAAAACCAAATAACCCTCTTAAAAATAGGGTATACAGAGCAAAGCAAAGAATTCTCAACTGAGGAATACCAAATGGCTGAGAAACACCTAAAAAAATGTTCAACCTCCTTAGTCATCAAGTAAATGCAAATCAAAACAACCCTGATATTCCACCTAACATGAGTCAGAATGGCTATGATAAAAAACTCAGGTGAGAGCAGATGCTGGCAAGTGTGTGGACAAAGAGGAACACTCCTCCATTGCTGGTAGGATTGCAAGCTGGTACAACCACTCTGGAAATCAATTTGGTGGT
The DNA here is from genome assembly GCF_900095145.1 of Mus pahari. NCBI lineage: Eukaryota > Metazoa > Chordata > Mammalia > Rodentia > Muridae > Mus > Mus pahari. The sequence continues at coordinate 105,398,213 of NC_034613.1, read as the reverse complement.
TCCTCAAAAAATTGGACATGGTAATACAAGAAGATCCAGCAATAGCACTCCTGGGAATATACCCTGAAATTGCTCCAACATGTAATGAAGACACATGCTCCACTGTGCTCATAGATTACTTATTTATAATAGCCAGAAGTTTTAAAGAACCCAGATGTCCCTCAAAAGAAGAATGGATACAGAATATGTGGTACATTTACACAGTGCATTACGACTCAGCTATCAAGACAATGATTTTATGAAATTCTTAGACAATTCATGGATCTGAAGGTTATCATCCTAAGTTAGGTAGCCCAATCACAAAAGAACACACATAATACACACTCGCTTATAAGTGGCTATTAGACCACAAGAACATAATTCCCAAGATACAATTTGTAAAACATATGAAACTCAAGAAGAAGGAAGAACAAAATGAATACTTTGTTCCTTCTTAAAATGGGGAACAAAATACCCATTGAAGGAGGTACAGAGGCAAAGTGTGGAGCAAATACTAAGGAAATGACCATCCAGCAACTGCCCCATCTGGGACTCCATCCCATAAACTACCATCAAAACCAGACACTATTGTGGATGCCAACAAGAGCTTGCTGACAGGAGCCTCATATAGTTGTCATCTGAGAGGTTCTGCCAGTCCCTGACAAATACAGAAGTGGATGCTCATAGCCATCCATTGTGTGGAGCACAGGCTCCCCAGTGGAGGAGCTAGAGAAAGGACATAAGGAGCTGAAGGGGTTTGAAGCTCCATAGGAGGAACAACATTATGAACTCACCACTAACCCCAGAGCTCCCTGGGACTAAATCACCAATCAAAGAAAAGATATGGTGGGACTCATGGCTCTAGCTGCACATATATAGCAGATGATTGCCTAGTAGTTCTTAAACGGGAGGCAAGGCCCTTGGTTCTATGAAGGCTATATGCCCCAATATAGGGGAATGCCAGGACCAGGAAAAGGTATTGGGTGTGTTGGTGAACAGGCAGAGAAGGGAGTGAATAGTATATCTTCAGATGGGATATCAAGAAAGGGGATAGCATTTGAAACATAAATAAGGGCACTTTCCCTGACAGAGAAGAATAAGCCTCCAAGGAGGGCTCTGACTATAGGACCAGGTAGGAACACCATTTTGTATCCTGGATCCCTCCCAGTCTGCACAGGAGAGCATTCAGGGGGCAGAAACAACATAGCTTCTGGGACAGGGTGTTTTTCAAGGCTTCATCTTCAGCCAGGAGTCAGAGCTGAGCTCCAGACCTCTGAGCAAATTCCTTTCAAGAGGAGAGTTGCCTGCAAAGAGTACTTTGGCCATTAAGACTCAGGAGAGTGTTGGACTCCCAGGAGTACTGAAAGAGGCTAACAGAATCACAGGAGGAACAAGCTCCAGCCAGAGACAGCTATGACAACTAAATTCAGAGATTGCCAGATGGCAAAAGGCAAAGGTAAGAATCTTACTGACAGAAATCAAGTCCAGTCAGCATCATCAGAACCCAGCACGCTGACCTCAACAAGTCCTTGATACCCCAACACACCTAAAAAGCAAGATTCAGATTTAAAATCATATCTCATGATGCTAGTATAGGAAGTTAAGAATGACAGTAATAACTCACTTAAAGAAATACAGGAGAACACAGGTAAACAGGTAGAAGTCCTTAAAGAAGAAACACAAAATTCCCTTAAAGAATTACAGGAAAACACAACCAAACAGGTGATGGAATT
>NC_034613.1:105379173-105395273 GCF_900095145.1 Mus pahari | reverse complement strand
TAAAGAAACTTTAGTACAGATCAAAGCACACATTGCACCTCACACAATAATAGTGGGAGACTTCAACACCCCACTCTCATTAATGGACAGATCCTGGAAACAGAACTTAAACAGAGACACATGCAAACTAACAGAAGTTATGAAACAAATGGATTTAGCAGACATCTACAGAACATTTTATCCTAAAACAAAAGGATATACCTTCTTCTCAGAAACTCATGGTATCTTCTCCAAAATTAACCATATACTTGGTCAAAAAAATGGCCTCAACAGATCCAAAAATATTGAAATTATCCCATGCATCCTATTAGATCACCAAGGACTAAGTCTGATCTTCAATAACAGTATAAATAATGGAAAGTCAACCTTCACATGGAAGCTGAACAACACTCTATTCAATGATACCTTGATCAAGGAAGAAATAAAGAAAGAAATTAAAGACTTTTAAGAGTTTGATGAAAATGAAGACACAAAATACTTAAACTGATGGGACACAGTGAAAGCTGTCCTAAGAGGAAATCTCATAGCTCTGAGTGCCTCCAAAAAGAAACCAGAGAGAGCATACACTAGCAGCTAGACAACACACCTAAAAGCTCTAGAACAAAAGGAAGGAAATTCATGTAAGAGAAGTAGACTCAGGAAATAATCAAACTCAGTGCTGGAATGAACCAACTGGAAACAAAAAGAACTATTCAAATAATCAACCAAACCTGGAGCTGATTCTTTGAGAATATCAACAAGATAGATAAACCCTTAGCCATACTAGCTGGAGGGCTTAGGATCAGTATCCTACACAATCAGAAATGAAAAGGGATACATAACAACAGAACACTAGGAAATTCAGAATATCATCAGATGCTACTATAAAAGGCTACATTTAACAAAACTTGAAAACCTGGATGAAATGGACAAATTTCTCGAGAGATACCAGTTACCAAAATTAAACCATGATCAGAATAATGATCTAAGCTGTCCCAATTCGGCTAAAGAAATAGAAGCAGTCATCAATAGTCTCCCAACCAAAAAAGTCCAGGACCAGTTGAGTTTATTGTACAGTTCTATCACACTTTCAAAAAGACTTAATTCCAATACTCCTCAAACTATTCCACATTTAAGAAAGAGAAAGTAATCTACCCAATTCATTCAATGAAGCCAAAATTACTCTGATACCTAAACTACATATAGACCCAACAAAGAAAGAGAACTACAGACCAATTTCCCTTATGAATATCGATGCAAAAATACACAATAAAATTCTCACTACCTGAATCCAAGAGCACATCAAAACAATCAGCCATCATGATCAAGTAGGATTCATTCCAGGGATGCAGGGATATTTTAATATATGGAAATTCATCAATGTAATCCACTATATAAACAAACCCAAAAACAAAATCCACATGATCATATTGTTAGATGCAGAGAAAGTGTTTGACAAAATCAAACACCCATTCATGATAAAAGACTTGGAAAGATCATGAATTCAGGGTCCATACCTCACCATAATAAAAAGAGTATACATTAAACCAGTAGCCAACATCAAACTAAATGGTAAGAAACTTGAAGAAGCAATCCGATTATAATCAGCGACTAGACAAGGCTGTCTACTTTCTCCCTACCTACTCAATATAGTACTTGAAGTCTTAGCCAGAATAATTAGACAACAAAAGGAGATCAAGTAGATACAAATTGAAAAGGAAGATGTCAAAATATTACTATTTGCAGATGATATGACAGTATATATAAGTGACCCTAAAAATTCCATCAGGGAATTTCTAAAACTGATAAACAGCTTAAGTGAAGTAGCTGGATATAAAATTAGCTCAAACGAATCAGTGGCCTTTTTCTACAAAAAAAGATAAACAGGATGAGAAAGAAATTAGTGAAAAAACACCCTTCATAATAGTCACAAATAATATAAAATACCTTGGTGTATCTCTAAATAAGGAAGTAAAAGATCTTTATGATAAGAACTTCAAGTCTCTGAAGAAAGAAATTGAGGAAGATTTCAGAAGATGGAAAGATCTCCCATGCTCACGGATTTGTAGGATTAATATAGTAAAAATGGCTATCTTGGCAAAAACAATATACAGATTCAATACAATCTCTATCAAAATTCCAACTCAATTTTTCAACAAGTTAGAAAGGGCAATTTGTAAATTCATCTGAAATAACAAAAATCCTAGGATAGTAAAACAATTTATTCTCAACAATAAAAGAACCTCTGGTAGAATCACCATGCATGACCTCAAGCTATACTACAGAGCAATTGTGATAAAAACTGCATGGTACTGGTACAGCAATAGAAAGGTAGATCAATGGAATCAAATTGAAGACCCAGAAATGAACCCACACACCTATGTTCACTTGATCTTTGACAAAGGAGCTAAAACCATCCAGTAGAACAAAGACAGCATTTCCAACAAATGGTGCTGGCACAACTGGCATTTATCATGTAGATGATTGCAAATTGATCCATTCTTATCTCCTTGTACAAAGTTCAAGTCTAAGTGGATCAAGGAAATTCAGATAAAACCAGAGACACTGAAACTTAGAGGAGAAAGTGGGGGAATGCCCAGAACTTATGGGCACAGGGGAAAAATTCCTCAACAGAACACCAATGGCTTGTGCTCTAAGATTGAGAATCAACAAATGGGATCTCATAAAATTGCAAAGCTTCTATAAGGCAAGAGATACTATCAACAAGATAAAAAGGCAACCAAAAGATTGGGAAAGGATTTTACTCATCCTAAATCCGATAGGGGACTAATATCTAATATATAGAAAGAACTCAAGAAAATGGACTCCGAAAAATGAAATAACCCTATTAAAAATGGGCTACAGAGCTAAACAAAGAATTCTCAACTGTGGAATACCAAATGGCTGAGAAGCACGTGAAGCAATGTTCAAAATCCTTTATCATCAAGGAAATGCAAATCAAAACAACCCCAAGATTCCACCTCACACCAATCAGAATGGCTAAGATAAAAATTCAGCATCTGCTGGTGAGGATGTGGAGAAAGAGGAACACTCCTCCATTGCAAGCTGGTACAACCACTCTGGAAATCTGTCTGGCATTTCCTCAGAAAACTGGACATATTATTACTGGAAGTCTCATCAATGCCTGTCCTGGGCATATACCCAGATGTTCCAACTTGTAATAAGGACACATGCTCCACTATGTTCATAGATCCTTTATTTATAATAGCCAGAAGCTGGAAAGAATCCAGATGTCCCTCAACAGAGGAATGGATACAGAGAATGTGTTACATTTACCAATGGAGTACTACTCAACTAGTATAAACAATGAATTTATGAAATTCTTAGGCAAATGGATGGATCTGCGGGATATTATCCTAAGTGAGTTAACCCTATTACAAAAGAACACACGATATGAACTCACTGATAATTGGATATTAGCCCAGAAATTTTAGACTACCCAAAATTCAATTTGCAAAACACATGAATCTCAAGTAGAAGGAAGACCAAAGTGTGGATACTTTGTTCCTTCTTAGAATAGGGAACAAAATACCCATGGAGGGAGTTACAGAGACAAAGTTTGGACATGAGATGGAAGAAAGGACCATCCAGATACTGCCCCACACAGGGATTGATCCCATATACAACCACCAAACCGAGACACTATTGCATATGGCAGCAAGATTTAGCTGAGATGACCCTGATACAGCTATCAGTGCCTGGCAAATACAGAAGTTGATGCTCACAGTCATCTATTGGATGGAACATAGGACCCATAATGAAGGATCTAGAGAAAGTTACCATGGAGCTAAAGGGGTCTGTAACCCTATAGGAAGATCAACAATATGAACCCACCAGTACCTACCAGAACTGTGCCTCTAGTTGCATATGTAGCAGAGGATGGCCTATTTGGCCATCAATGCGAGGAAAGGCCCTTGGTCTTGTGAATATCATTTGCCCCAGTACTGGGGATTACCAGGGCCAGGAAGCAGAAGTGGGTGGGTTGGGGAACAGGGTCGGGGGAGTGTATAGGGGACTTTCGTGATAGTGCTTACAATGAAAATGAAGAAAATATCTAATGAATAAAAGAAACATCAATAAGAATGTATCTAATAAAATATTTTAAAAATTGAAAACCAAAACAACATAAATGTATGCAGATCTTTAACTGGTCTTTTGATGTTTTATATCATTAGTGTATTAAGTCCTAGCCAACAAATTTTGTATGTATATCCTTCTCACAGATACATACTCACACACACATATACACACACACACATGCACACACACACACACACACACACACACACACACACACACATACTTACATGTAAAAATAAATGAATTCAATATGAGTTACCCTACCCTGAGGAAATAATGATCCTTCCAGAGGCCATAGGGTATCAAAAAAGCTTAATGCCAAATCTGAGAGACCTCCCCTTAATTTCTTCTCTAGGCATTCCTTAGATACACCTTTCAAGCAGTATGGGATGTTACCATTGTTCTTCATCACCGAAAAGAAATTAATAGTGAGACTTTATTAGGAATGTATCACACACTTTCGTCATAGCAAATGAAGAAATCAAAGTCCGTTTTCAATGGGAAGACTCTTCTCTGAAGGCTAATTTTCATAGTATGAGAAAGGTACTTAGCAGCTTGCTAAGAAAGAAAAGTCAACAGTAATCTTATTCAGCAGTCAATTTTGCAAGATATGGTCTTTGGTGTAATAAGGCATGAATATTTTAGAATTAATAAATTACTCTCCCATTGTGTTTAATGACAACTCTATAGGAGGAAACACATATCTGGTATGTAAATCTTGCCAAGAACCAATGATTTCCATTCATTATGGTGAACTTGCAACTATATGATATAAAATGGTATAGAATCATACTGCTCTCTAAATTCTTTTACTTTACTTATAGCTTACTAGTTTGCAGTCATCATCATACAAATTTATTTGTGCATTACATGGTGGTTAAGGCCGAATCTCACAACTAGTCCAGATGTGGAGACTAGGTGACTGTTATTTGTCAGCCATAAATAGAACATATATTTTACACCCAGTTCATTGAAAGTCCATGGACATTTGTGGAAGAGGGTGTTGAAAGGTTATAAGGCCTAGAGAATGAAAGTACTGCCAGAAGTCATCAAGGAGAAGGTAAAAACAGGCATGTAATCTTCCTGTGATGGTTCTGCCATGTACTGTCAAAGTTAATGATATATTTGTTTCTCTACAAAAGAAGCACTTCATTTTAGGAAAGATTCCTGCTATTGATATGCTTTTCCTGTTTTTAAATATATATAACAATCACTATGTACTATCCCACACTTTTGAGGATATCCATGCAGAATAATGAAGATGTACCATCTTGTTCTGATACTATATAGACAAATAGATATTTTCTTGAATGTTAATGATACTATAAGAATTCCTAAGATTGTATCAGTAATTATTACTTTCTTTTATAATAGGACTGCTGTTAAGTCCTTTCTGATGTCAAAACTGCATTGAGAATTCTGCAAGTGTTTAAGTATTGCTAGTTAATTGCTTCTGAGATAACAAGTAAGCATTTACAACATAGGGCACATTCCAAGAGGTTGTATAACAATCAGAGGTCATAAAAAGGGAACTAAGGATTTACTATAGGTGCAATTAAATAAGACAAATTATTGACTGGGTTTGTCTATACAAAACATTAATAACATAGTTATGGCCTTTAGCTATTCATAAACCTCTAGAGCTAGTGACACATGATTAATGTTTAGCCAGATAATTACTTTTAATTGATATACATGTAAACATTCTCTGTTCAATAGTTCTGATTCAATTTATGATTGAAATTTCTGTTTTGACTCTAGTGAACTTTTCTACAAGTAAAAGGACCCTTGGAAAAACATATGATCTATCCTTTTAGAAAAGGTACAAAAGATTAGTAACTATTCCAATAACATTGGAAGGCATAGCATTTGGGAATGAAGGCATTGGGAGTAAGGCATTGAGAACAAGGGCATTGTTACATCACAGCAGGAGGATGGAGCAATATTAGAAGGAGAATGCCAATCGGGATATCTTAAATATTATGTGTCGATTTAGGAAATGAAAAGAACAATATTCAGAATGCAGATGGAAAGAGGAAAAAAAAAAGGTGCAGAAAGAGCAGAAGGAGCAGGTAGGATTCTCCTTACCATGGGACAAAACAGATCTTTTTAGTAGTGAGGCAGCCTTAGTCTTACTAAATAAAACAGAGCTTTCTTCTAATATATTTGGGTTTAATTAATTTAGGAACAAAAGGAAAAAAAAGATTTTATTTTCTCTATCCAATAAAGATTGGAGCTCATTTTTCATCCAGAATGAGAGGTATCTTTCTCCACTGGCACTTGGTCTTTTGCTCCATGGATGTGTGTATAAGTATGCAATTATAAGATAAGTATATAGCTGAGCCCAACTGGTTTGAATAGAAATGAATAAATGCTTATGCATGAATCTATTCATGAATTTATATGAGTTTATTCATATTTGCTTGTGTAAGTTTTTGTGTTATTGTGAAAGTGACTCTCTTCTCCTTGTTCAATAGAAGCTTATTGCTCCAAACTTCTACTTAGCCTTACAAGCCAGAGGCGTCTGGACAAGAAAAACTCACATTAATCCTTTACTTAATCCTCTGCTGTTTTATGATGAGGAGCTAAACACCAGACACAGACACTGCAGTTTCAGACTCAGAGGAATTCAGACAGGCAGGTCAGTTATTGCAGCAAAGTGACTTAAACTTAAGATAGGTAAATGCATTATTATTAAACAACAGCCCTAAATATCTCACCCCCATGATGCTCTTCCCCTGTCGCTTATTTTCAAGATAGAACTAGGAAAGAAAGAAAAAAGAAAGAAAGAAAGAAAGAAAGAAAGAAAGAAAGAAAGAAAGAAAGAAAGAAAGAAAGAAAGAAAGAAAGAGCGAACAGCAGGGGCTTGATCCTACCAGAGTACTGCTATAAAACAGGGTCTTCTGGGCATGACAAGGGTAGACTTCTGCATTAAGAAAATGTACACTAACTGTGGTTGTTTGCACAAGATTAAACCATCAACATTCTAGCATTGTCTTAGTCAGGGTTGCTATTCCTGGACAAAATATCATGACCAAGAAGCAGGTTGGGGAGGAAAGGGTTTATTCAGCTTACATTTCCACATTGCTGTTCATCACTGAAAGAAGTCAGGACTGGAAATCAAGGTCAGGGAGCAGGAGCTGATGCAGAGGCCATGGAGGAATGTTCTTTACTGGTTTGCTTCCCCTGGCTTGCTCATCCTGCTCTCTTATAAACCTAAGACTACCAGGCCAGAAATGGTACCACCCACAAGGAGACCTCCCCTCTTGATCACTGATTGAGATAATGCCTTATAGCTAGATCTCGTAGAGGCTTTTCCCCAACTGAAGCTCCTTTCTCTGTGATAACTCAAGCTTGTGTCAAGTTGACACAAAACTACCAAGTACAAGCATAGATACAGACTTCTCTAGTAATTGAGGAGCTATTGAAAGTCAGTTGTTGCTATAGGAGGTATAGTCAGTTATTTCTGTTAAGAATATGGCCCCTAATTCTCAGCTTTGCTCCAGTGGGGGATCCCAATCTCATGAGTCATTGGAACAGCATATATTACTCTTAGTGGGTTATAAAAACTAAAAAAAGAAACAAATAAAACTCCACATAAAAGCCAGGTGTGGTGGTGCACGCCTTTAATCTCAGCACTGGGGAGGCAGAGGCAGGCAGATTTCTGAGTTCAAGGCCAGCCTGGTCTACAGAGTGAGTTCCAGGACAGCCAGGGCTATACAAAGAAATCCTGTCTCAAAAAAACAAAAACTAACCAACCAAACAAACAAACAAAAACAAAACAAAACAGATAAGGAGTGGAGGTATGAACAGAAGGAGTTAGTGTGAAATTCTCAAAGAATTAGTAAAATATTATGTTAATGAAAAAATTGAACTTCATGAAAATTCTGGTTTTATAGTTTTACAAATATTAAATTAAATTAAATAATATTAAAGTTTTATTTTCATTTAAATTTTAATATTTTATGAATTATTAATTTTATAAATTTTATGAAAGTACAAAATATATAAAAATAATTTATTTAATAAAAATTAATTCATTTTAAATTTATAAATTAAAATCTTAATGAGATTGGCAATTAAAAGATTATAATGATGCAATCATCAGTTACATTTCTGTGTTCAGATATTTTCACCAAATATATCACTATTTGCAGATTATATAGTAGTATACTTAAGTGACCCCAAAAATTTCACCAGAGAACTGCTAAACCTGAAAAACAACTTCAGCAAAGGGGTTTGATACAAAATTAACTCAAACAAATTAGTAGCTTTCCTCCACTCAAAGGATAAACAGGCTGAGAAAGAAATTTGGGAAGTGACACCTATCACAATAGTCACAAATAATATAAAGTATCTTTCTATGACACTAACCAAGCAAGACAAAGATATGTATGGCAATAACTTCAAGTCTCTGTAGAAAGAAATTGAAGAAAATCTCAGATGATTGAACGATCTCCCATGCTCATAGGTTGGCAGGATTAGTATAGTAAAAATGGCCATACTGTCGAAAACAATCTATAAATTCAATGCAATTCCCATCAAAATTCCACCTCAATTCTTCAGAGAGTTAGAAAGAGTAATTTGCAAATTCGTTTGGAATAACAAAAAAAAAAAAAAAAAAAACAGGATAGCAAAGAGTATTTTCAATAATACAAGAACTTCTAGGGGAATCACCATCCATGACCACAATCTGCACTACAGATCAATAGTGATAAAATCTCTATGGTAGTGGTATAGTAACAGGCAGCTATATAAATGGAGTAGAATTGAAGACCCAGAAATGAACTCAAGCACATATGGTCACTTAATCTTTGACAAAGGAGCCAAAATCATGAATGGAAAAAAGACAGCATTTTCAACAAATGGTACTGGCTCAACTACTGGTCAGTATGAAGAACGCAAATCAATCCATTCTTATCTCCTTGTACAAAGCTTAAATCCATGAGGATCAAGGACCTCCACATAAAACCAGATACACTAGACATAATAGAAGTGAAACTGTGGAAGATCCTCGAACACATGAGCACAGGGGAAAATTTCCTGAGCAGAACACTGATGGTTTATGTTCTAAGATCAACAATCAACAAATGAGAACACATAAAATGTAAAGCTCCTATAAGGCAAAGCACACAGTCACTAGAACAAAATGGCAACCAACAGATTGGGAAAAGATCTTTACCAACGCTACATCCAATAGAGAGCTAATATCCAATATATACAAAGAACTTAAGAAGTTAGACTCAAAAGAACCAAATAACCCTATTAAAAATGGAGTAAATATCTAAACAAAGAATTCTCAACTGAAGAATATCGAATGGCAGAGAAGCATCTAAAGAAATGTTCAACATACTTAGTCATCAATGAAATGCAAATCAAAACAATGCTGAGATCCCACCTCATATCATTCAGAATGACTAAAATCAAAAACTTAGGAACACTCCTCCATTTTTGGTCAGATTGCAAACTGATACAACTACTCTGGAAATCAGTCTAGTCATTCCTCAGCAAATTGGACATAATACTACCTGAGGACCCAGCTATATCACTCCTATGCTTATACCCAAAAGATGCTCTAACATAAAACAAGGACACATGCTCCACTATGTTCATAGCAACCTTATTTATAATAGTCAGAAGATGGAAAGAACTGTGGAGTCCCTCAACAGAGGAATGGATATGGAAAATGTGGTACATTTACATAATGGAGTACTACTCAGCTATTAAAAACAATATTTTTAACTATTTATCTTATAAAGGCATCTGCCACCAAGTCTGAAGTCCTCAGTTTAATCAATAGAGTCCAGTAGGAAGAAACAAATTTTCATAAACTGGTACATGTATTTCAAGTGTATTTATTTAATTCAGATGTAATTTTGTTTAAAGTGAAATTATTCTTATAACAATATTTGTTTTTGTATGCTAAAATAATGTCATATATTACCAGTGTTATTAGGACCTCATAAACATTTAAAGAGATACACTGTGGGCAGCAAAAACTTTCTCCATCTGCTCCATCTGGGTTTCGTTTAATAATAGTTTTGGTTATCAAATGAGATATATCCTTTTTTTTTTTTTTTTTTGTCTTTTTGAGAAGCCACTAATGTGATCAATTACTTGAAAAAAAGAAACCCAGGATTACTAAATCATGTCTTCCACACAGTGTTTCTAAAAGTAACTATAAGAATGCTGCAGCTGAAACTGGTTAATTACTGAGCAGTTACAATGTACTAATTATTAGACTAAAAATTTCCTAAACATTATTTCATTTAATCTTCCAAGGATTTAGTGGGATTAAGAGCCAATATTGTTTAATACTTTCAGGTGGAGTGAATATTCTCATTCTACTTACTATTGGTCATTTTCTTATTTGCTCTATTGGGAAATTTTCATTAACCTCAAAGTGTACACTGAAGTTTTCATTGTTAAGTCATAACGAAAAGAAGGAAATTAAATATTGTTACATGATACTCATAAAGATGAGCTGAATTATTGTAGGTAGAGGAAAGGTTAAAGCTGATTAAGTCAGTCAGCCTAAGACCCACTTCATATAATCTACTGTTGCTTTTACTGGTGAACTTGAATTCATGGTACAAGTTCTTCAGGTATGAGTAAAAATTAGGGTGGCTTTTACTGTAAATTATAATATCATTGAGTCATAAATGTGTTAAATAATGTGTCTGTCCTTATCTAACCATGTAATACTTAGGAACAGAATTGTGCTGATCATTTGTCACTGTTCAATTTCTGTCCTGTCACCTTTTGTCTTTAGAAATTTCAGAATAACACCACATTTTGAATAGGTTGAGAAAAGCCTTTTAAAATTGGACATTTATTCCTACTCACTATAGCACAGAGTGTTGTTGACAATAAAAGCCATAAAATAGATTTTTTTACTTTAAATTATTTTATTTATTTCATTGCAGTCATTTAATATGTCATGCCTTGCTATAGAAAGTTTGAAATATGTAGTCATATATTCAAAATGATGTGTAATAATCTAGTGACCTCCTGAATGACCTCCAATCAAAATAATATTATGTCATTAATTATATCATTAATGACTTTTTCTTGAATAAAAAGGAGACTGTATACGTAAGTATATCTAATAGTCATGCAGTAGAGTATAGTTAGACTTCTGTAGGTTCTAGCAATAAAGGAGAAAACTAGAGAAAAGTTTGTGAGCACAGGAATACTAAAAACAACCATTATTCTTATGATAATTACAGTCGAGTCTTACAGTCGAGTCCGCTTCTTGTCTTATGGTAATTCATTTCTACTATGCCCATACTAAGTATTTATGCCTCTATTTTTCTATTCAGGAATGAAATATGTATTTTTTAACCTGTCTTATTTCTTCTCCTCCTGCATTTGATACAAGTTGAACAGGGTTAAAACAAGAAACATAGTTTTCTAGAGTCAATTTTTATTTGATAAACAAAATCATTTCTATGTGTAGTTTATTTTTGCTATGGTCTGAGTATTTACAGATATTCTAGGCTTGTTCTCATTAAGTGGAAATACTATATTTCAATTACCTTTTTTCTGTTTATTTTGTTTAATACTAAAATTTTACTTAGGAATTAATCATTGAATTCAGGATGATTATTTAGATATATTGCAAAACAATTTCTGTTATACTGTTATAAGTGGAAAGTTTTAAAAAGTCTACTTCTACAAGATGCCTTATACATGCGTAACAAGTACTCTACCACTGAACTATATACCCAAGAAGTTTTGTTTTCATTACAATTTTGAACCAATATCAAACTAAGTTCTCCACGTTGGCCTTTATTTTTTTATTTCAGACAGACTTTGTGAGATCCTCTTGCTTCAGCCTCCTGAATATAGGGGGTGGTTCTTATGATTTGATTGTGAATCTGTGTGTGTACAGTGAAGGTCCTGTTCCCAATTATTTTTTGATGGATCAATAAGGATGCTAGTGGCCAATGTGTTAGGAGGAATAGGTGAAACTTCCAGTTTTCCTGTAGGCAAGCTAGCAGACACAGGGTAGGCAAAAGATTTCACCATGCTTTCAAGGGAGACAGAGCCGTCAGCCATGTGATCTCATGGGCAAAGTGGATTTTGGCTGCTTCCCCAACTGTGCCTGATGTAGCATGAGGGATATTAGAAACTTAATTAAGCTGAGAGCAGATTTAGGGGGCTGAATAAGGAGAAGATAAATAGCACCTAAATAAAGGGCAGAACTAAAGGTTTTGAGCTGGGAGTTAAAAGAAGGCTAAGGAATGCTTAGAAGTGCATTGATGACCAGGATGCTGTGGTGCATGCCTTTAATCCCAGCACTTGGGAGGCAGAGGCAGGTGGATTTCTGAGTTTGAGGCCAGCCTGGTCTACAGAGTGAGTTCCAGGACAGCCAGGGCTATACAGAGAAACTCTGTCTTGAAAAAAAAATCAAAACAAACAAAAAACAAAAAAAGACATGCATTGGCCATTGAGCTAGAGTATTGAAATAAGTTACTGTATGTGTGTTTCATCTGTGGATATGGTGGAAATTTGGCTGGGCTGGTAGTGAGCTCAACCAAGAGTTTAAAGCTGGGTAGTAGGAACTACACACTAAACATTACAGACCTGTACTGTCCACCCAGACAGTTAGAGAAAATAATGTTTCCTGTTCATGAAAACATGACTTAATATCACCGAAGTTTGGTGATTTATATGGAATCATCAAAAGAAAATAATAACAAAGATCTTACTTGTAAGTCTGAAGTTCAATGGGATATTAGATTTTAGGAACTTATGCTTCTAACTTCAATTTTAATTTTTAAAGATGATTTTAAATTTTATATATTATTTATAGCACATTTCTCCTAATATAGAAAAACTGAAATTGACAGTGTCTTTTGCCTTACAGAAGCTTTGCAATTTTATGAGGTCCCATTTGTCAATTCTTGATTTTACAGCACAAGCCATTGGTGTTCTGTTGAGGAATTTTTTTCCCTGTGCCCATATCTTCGAGGTTTTTCCCCACTTTCTCCTCTATCAATTTCANTGTCTCTGGTTTTATGTGGACGTCTTTGATCTACTTAGACTTGAGCTTTGTACAAGGAGATAAGAATGGATCAGTTCTCATTCTTCTACATGATAGCCACCAGTTGTGCCAGCACCATTTGTTGAAAATGCTGTCTTTTTTCCACTGGATGGCTTTAGCTCCCTTGTCAAAAATCAAGTGACCATAGGTGTGTGGGTTCATTTCTGGATCTTCAATTCTATTCCATTGAACTACTTGTCTGTAGCTGTACCAGTACCATGCAGTCAACAAGACAAAAAGGCCATCAACAGATTGGGAAAGGATTTTTACCACCCTGCTTGTGGACGTTGTACATCGTGGTGCGCACTAGGCTCCGCACCACGATGTACAACGTCCACAAGCAGCAAGGAGCTGAAGGGGTCTGCAACCCTATAGGTGGAACAATAATATGAACTAACCAGTATCCCCTGAGCTTGTGTCTCTAGCTGCATATGTAGCAGAAGATGGCCTAATTGGCCATCACTGGGAATAGAGGCCCCTTGGTCTTGCAAACTTTATATGACCCAGCACAAGGGAAGGCCTGGGCCAAGTAATGGGAGTGGGTGGGTAGGGGAGCAGGGGTGCGGGTGGGGTATAGGGAACTTCCGGGATAGCATTTGAAATGTAAATAAAGAAAATAATAAAAATAAGAGAAAAGAAAAACTGAAATTACATTTAGTATTACTTTTTGTGTTGCATGACTTGATCTGGTATACTTATTGTGCAATTATTATTGGACCACAAAACTCTGATACTTTATTACCATACCATAGAAAAAAATCTATGAAGTGTTATCATTTTAAAAATGATCAAATTTAAGGACTACTTTTTTCTGCACACTGAAAGAATTATTTAACAAATAGAATTATGTAGATTTCAGGTGATTATGAAAATAAGATTTAATCACTTTATCAGTCAACTTTCTCTAGAGTCACAGAACATATGGAATGTCTGTCTATCTTAAGGGAACTAATTGTAATGACTTACAGTCTGTAGTCCAACTACTCAAACAATGGGCATCTGTGAATGGGAAGACCAAAACTTCTAGAAGTTGCTCAGTCCCATGAGACTACTTGTTTCACCTAGTCTTCAGTATTATTGAAATTCTGAAGATGTAGGCTTCAACAGATGTGCAGGCAAGTGCAAGCAGGCAAAGAAGAGTGAGTCTCTATTTTTTCCAATGTACATATGTAAGCCTCCAGTAGAAGTTGTGGACCAGATTAAAAGTATGTATCACCACACCTGGATCTGGAACTTGCTTTGTCCTAGGCTGCCCTTGAAATCAGGAATGTATTTGCCTCAATACTCTAAGATTAAGGGCTTGTACTACCTTGCCTGGGCCTAGAATTTCCATGGTCACTAGGCCTCAAGATCTCTGTGTCAAAATTCAGGTCAGAAGCCTGTGTCTTCTGGCCTCAATATTTGTGTCACAAGTAAGTCCTCCATGTGTGGATTGCAGTTAATTGTGTAGTCATGTTGACAGAGAGGAATACCCATCAGTTATCTCAATTGTATCCTCAAGTAATAAACACGCACGCATACACACACACACACACACACACACTAATTATATTACCTATAACTATAAAAATTTTGATACAAATACAGAAAGAAAAATGGACTGTTTGAACTTACAGATATATTATTCCTTCAAGTATAGGAGTGATATAACCACAAACTTTTACTAAATGGTCTTGTCCATATGTTCTTTTTGCTGTTTTGTTTTGTTTTATGGTCAGTGAAATTGACAGAAGTGCACCTAAGTGGTAAGTAAATTGTCTGATACCATTGTGAAATTCATTTTCAAATGGCAACTTTTACTGGAAAATAATATTTAACTTTTACTGGAAAGTAAGTATAATATTCACAATTCAGTTGTGGTTTAGTGCTACAGATAAAATGATATAATAAATATTTAATATAAATGTTTTCATTTATTTTTCGTTATGTATGTATTCATGCATTTTGGTCATATCCATCTACCTTGTTCCCTACACTCCTCTAAGACACCTATAATAGATGTTTATTCCAACTTCATTTTCTCTTCATTTTTTAATTTTATTACCCACTGTGTCAAACTAATGCTTCCCATATGTGTATGGGTATATAGCTACCTACTGTATCATGGTAAACTTACGTGAAAAAAGAAAAGAAAAGAAAAAAACTGACTCTCCTTCCTCTAGCCGCCGTGAATGGCCAATTATTTTCTATTTGTAGGTGGAACCTCTGAATTCATGCTGGAGTGTTGACTGGCTTGATCTTTTGCAGGTCTTTTAAAGACAACCACCACTATTGTGATTTATGAGGCATACAAAAGAGACCTCTTTTTTAGAAGTACAACCCCAGTCTTACATGATGTTTGTTGAGTCTTGGGGACATGGAAATTAGATTGTAATACTGATGTCCCTTTTGTGGATGAACTCTCTACAGACATTTTGTTTTCATTACTTTGTAAAGGAGATGTGCTTGATCCTTGTAATGGAGCAGAGGAGAGTTTTATACTGCCAGAATGATCTGCTATAGAGCAGAGTTTGAACCTGGGTGTGTTTCATTGGGAGGAGACCATGAAGAATGAAGCTATGAAGATCTGCTTCTCAGGCGTGCTGTGCTGGACAGTAGGTTTCCAGAGAATGCCTGAAGGAGATAGAAATTAGAAAACGGGATGGGGTCATGAGGGATGCTATGGTAGAACATTTGTTTGATATGAGGGCGATAGGGGCAGAAAACCAGACATCTTCTATGATCCTTTGGGCTTTTAAATGATATTACTTTTTTTTTTTTTTTTTTGCTATTTTGTATATGCTAATAACTTTCAAGTTCTATTTTCTATTTTTATTCTTCCCAGGATTTTCCACAATGTCACTGTGTGATCATAACAAAACTGAACTCTCTTGTCCCATTTCTGAACAACTTATAAATTTAGAATGATTGTATATTTATATATGCATATATATATATATATATATATATATATATATATATATATATATAT
>NC_034613.1:105344913-105379138 GCF_900095145.1 Mus pahari | reverse complement strand
TATATATATATATATATATATATATATAACTTTTTCAGTATTTTGCTTCTAATATCTTACTGAAATTTTCCATTAATTACAGATGAAAAATCTACATTTCCTTCAGAACCTTAAATGTTTGTATCAGACTAGGTGATTTTTGATGATAAAAAGATAAGGATTTTTAGGAACTGGCAATTCAAATCATCTCATTAAGAAAAATAATTTGCAGTATTTTCAAACAGCTTTCTTGGACATATATGTCTTTTATATTTAATGTCAATGTGAACTTTAAAAGACACAAGAAGAGTAACTTAAGTGACCTTATTGATTTTCAGTGTATATTTATGTCTCTTTTAAAACAAAAACATGATATTTTGTATGTAATGTAATCAAACTATGGTTGAGGTAATTTGATACTCAAGTGTTTGAATTAAATTTTACTTATTCAAAAGTTTTAGCTTTAACACATTTTGGCACTTGACAAATAATCCATAACTTGCTTAATTAAAAGTATCGGTAGAGACAAATGAAATAAGTGACAGTAAAATAAAAGTGCCTTCTCTTTTAATACTGTCACTATCGTAACAATTCCTTGCTCAGGTAAATTAATATTTTAGAAATTAATTTAATCGACTTTATTTAGTTATTTTTAAAATCAACAATTTCAACACTTTGTCATATTTCTACTGTGTATGCATTTATTAACGCCACCCGTTGTCATTTAATAAAAGTAAGATGCATGTTTTTGTTACTACTTTGTTAATATTGAAATAAACTAGTTTATCAGTCAGCAGGTTGGTGAGGGCAACAACCCATTGTTTTAGCTATTTGTCCAGGTCATTCTGTTACAAGTGGCTAGCAAAGTTATTCTTGGCAAATTGACAGTGCAATCAATGTTTTAAGGAGATTGTTAAGTAAATCAATAAATCTGTATTAAATTATTGGTCCTTTTTACCTTATTATACTTTAGAAGATTTTAAGCCAAATAATAATATAGCAAGATTTTTGTTTTGAAAATTTCACTAGTAGTTGTTTTGTTATTGGGCATGTGAGAAATTGGATGTCAATTTTTTTGTTTATATAAGAAGGAATAGATGAACAAACTCAAAATCAGGAGCTCTTCATAGCCTTATGATAAAAGTGAGATCACAGAGCCAACAGAGAACTTTAGAACTGATGCAACAAGTAGATTGTGGGACTACTACTATAGAAAGAAAATACGACCCACATGAACATCTACTGGCTAAGTACAGTGGATCTTCAACTGAGTGAGTTTTGACATTCTTGAAGTCTCAATCAAGGAATTAAAGAAGCACACATAAAAGACTGATAGTGAAACATACAACTAAATGTAAGAAATTCTAGAAAGTAGATATGCTGCACTCAAGTAGTGTAATTAAGCAGGATGGCTCATAAGTCCTAAGACATTTTCTAGATTTCTTATGAGTTTGGGCAGTGGGAGGAATTCAGAAATAAAGAGACACAATTAAGGTGTAATTAGAGAAACTTCAAGAGACTAACAACAAGATAACCAAAAAAAAAAAATTAACCTATAATACCTACAGCTATGATCACTGCATAATACATACAGCAAAGTATCTATTCAATTACACATAAAATCTCACATTTAATGCTTATATATGTGAGTTTTGTTCACCAAGAATGTCAAGTATGAATTCTGACACCCACCCACCCCTCACACACAAAATATATTTAAACAGAAAGATCACAAACTGAATCCAAATAACATGCATGAATTCACAAGAAATGTGTAGGTGATGTCAAAATCATTATGAATGGAATTCAAAACACCTATGCAAATATTTTCAATAGTGGAATTTATAAGAAAGATGGGATAAAGTTTCTGGAAAGCAAAAGCATGAATGTAATGAATGAATAATGCCTTTGATGATCATTAATGAAATGAAAGAGTTGAAGAATCCATGAAGAATCATGCCATCATAAACTTCTAAATCTAAAATAGAAAATAGAAAAGACTGAAAAAGACTGAATAACATATCTAAAGTCTTTGCACAATTGCAAAAATGCAGTATACACAAAGAAAAGAACCTTCAAATTACTAATAGACATTGTAAGCCTAGAAATCACTAATCATGGAGAACATTGATCACAATTAATGCTAAAATCCCTATATTTGAGCGCATCATATACAAACAAGAAAACATGTATAAGAAAAGACATTAAAGCTAGAGGAAATAACATCTTTAGTAGAGTAAGAATAAAGAATATCAATTCTTGATCTTAGAACATGGACCACTGGAGTTCTATTTAAGAAATTTCCCTGTGCCAATGAGTTCAAGGCTCTTTCTCACTTTCTCTTCTATTAGATTGAGTGTATCTGGTTTTATGTTGAGGTCCTTGATCCACTTGGACTTGAGCTTTGTGCAAGGTGACAAATATGAGTCTATTTTCATTTTTCTACTTACAGACAGCCAGTTAGATCCTCACCATTTATTGAAGATGCTTTCTCTTTTCCACTGTATATTTTTAGAGTCTTTGTCAGAGATCAAGTGTGCATAAGTGTGTGCTAACTAGAACAATAAGGAATCAAAAAAAGAGAGATCAAGAGATATAAATTTGCAAAGTAGAAATAAAAGTATCATTATTTATAGATGATATGATAGTATACATAAGAGAAACCCCCCAAAAAATCTACCAGAGAACTTCTCTAGCTCTTAAATAACTTCAGCAAAGTGACCTGATATAAAATTAAATAAATCAGTAGCCTTCCTTTTTATAAATGAAAGCATTCAGCAAAAAGTAAGATTGAATTTTATTAGGACAAGGTCATCTGTCCTTGGACAAGAACACACACACACACTGTGCACAGACATACATATAGGCAAATACTCACACACATAAAGAAAGATAATATATTTTTAAAAATATTAAAGGAACACTAGGCACAACTGGAAGTATAAACATACATCAAATATGTTTAAATTTATATGATTTCCAATATAATCATCTCTTCTCTAACTGTGCCAAACAAATTGAAAAATACTTTTAAGAATGAAGGAAGAAGGCCAACAAACATTCAAGAAACTAAGAAAGCCTACAAGACAAAGGAGTCTAATGAAACTTAGAAAGCTCAAAAAATTGAAAAGTTCACCAAACCTCTTCCCAATATTACAAATGTAATAAATAATGTTGGGAAGACTCTTTGGTGGAGTTGTCTCCAAGTAGCTTAGGGAACATTAATTATTGAAATTTTATGATTTATTAACCATTCTGAGGACCTAGCTGCTTTTGAGTTACTCACTGTCTTGCAAGCAGACTATATTTCTATAAGGAACTTCAATAAAATCACTGATTCATTAAGTAGATTGTGAAGTAGTTTCTTGGGACTTTCATGGATGCCGTTTCTGGTATCAATAGATGTTTCTTCTGGTTTGCTCATGAAAATTGTCATGATAATATTTTATAACACACTAAGAACAAAAAAAATTAAATATATAAGTAAGGTCTAATCTATTAAAACAGCCTTAAAGAGCATATATAACAAACTTCAACAGTATAGGGATACTGCCAGAAATTTTTAGTTTTCTCCCAGTTCTAATGGAAATTAAGTTCTTATCAGAATCTCACTTCCTCTACCCACTCACACATTTGGTGGATGATGACTACCTCCTAGATACAGTAATCTGAAATTGTTTGTTCCTGACCAACCTAAAACTCCAATTAGAGTTAACAATAAAAAGTTGGAGCATAGGAGAGATGGCTTAGCCTTTAAAGGCTAGGCTGATAATCAGAACATCAAAAGACTGGCTTGCTAGAATTACATAAAAAGAGCTAAGTAATTCTAAACAAATAGACACACAAATAAGTAAGACATTCACATAAGTATACAAAAACATCCCTAAAATCATTATCTATGTAGGAACTATAGATCTAAACCACGTGGAAATACAATTTCACTGCAACTTGTAGTAATTGTAATCAGTAATTTTACCCAGAATGTAGAGAATTTAAACTCTCAGATACTGATTTCAAAGAAAATGTATTAGCCACTTAAGTAATCTAACAAGCTAAAATGTTATATTTATCTTATTTACTAGTTTTATGTGTATAAATACAATATTTGAACCAGTTAGTCAATGATATATTTATATAATGCCCATGTCAACAGAATTCACAATAGCAAAAAATATTAAAATAACACAAATGTCTACCATATGGTAAATTAATGAATACATTGTGATATATCTCAGCTTTCTAAGATAGCCAAGAGTACTTTGTATATAGTTGATGCCACATGTTTTTTTTTTCCCTTTCAACTTTGGTTTATCCATGGTGTCATCTTTGTTCAGTTCTCATTTTGGAAGTCATATTGATAAGGTTTCATGGTTGTAGCTTCTGATATTGCTAGGAGATACAGCCTCACAGCAAACTCCTTGACCCTCTGGCTTTTACAGTCTTTCTACCTCCAGTTCTGCAGTTTCCTCTGGTATGGATTGCTTTGTAGATTTATCCATCTAGTCTGGATTCCACAACTCTGTACTTTGATCAGTTGTGTTTTTTTCTGGAGTGATATCCATCTGTTAAAATGAAGTTTCCTTAGTGAAGAGTAAAGACCACACTTGTATGTGGGTATAAGGAAAGATAAATATTTACAAAATGTTGTTAGGAATTATGCTGGTCTAGTAAATTAGTGCTTGGAGATACTCCACCAATAACAATGATTTCATTTGTACTAAGTAGTTCCAGACAGGATGTCTTTACTGCTAAGTGTATCTTAAGTGTATCTTAATTCTATTTAGGGATCTGTTACTGCCAAGGTATGTGCTGCACTACTGAATAAGAAATGGGTTACTCTGCCATGCTTTTAGTTGATGTAGTTCATAGGAATCAGTTAGTCAGGACTCTTGGCTACCCCCTTTCTTTGGAAGGTTGCATGGTACCTTACATTACCATGAAAGCTAGTCTTCAGTATTCATTTAATTCAGTTTACTTTTAAGTTTTTAAATATTTTAATTGATAAATGTGTTATATGTTTATCATTTATATCATGATGGTGTAACATAAGTACTTATAATACAATTGTTTTATCAAGCTAATTAAGAATTGTATTATATCATATTATTTTGTGGGTATAGCTTGATAACCATTGACCTTTTTAAGCATAAATTATATTGTTGTTAGCAATAGTCAATCTACTAAAGATTAATGACTTTATAACCATATATTCAACATCAAAAACAAGATGTAAATATTTTCGTCACTCTAAATTTTCCTTCTGGCACTAAACCTATTACAAATTACTGCTGTCTCTTATTTACCATTCTTTAATATCTATTACCATAAATTAATGTGTGATTTTTTTTTGAAATATTAAATGAATGGAACTTTACTATATACTTCATTTTGTATAGAACATCTATAGGTCAACAAAATATTTTTCTCACAGTACTAAATTAGTAGATTTTTTTTAGAATGTGTCCGTTTTCTATAGGGTAAAGTTCCTATTAACTACCTTAGACTGGGTTTGAACATTTTATTCTCCTGTATCTGAACCTAGGTCCTAGACTTACAAGTCAAAGCATTTTATTATTATTATTATTATTATTATTATTATTATTATTATTATCATTATTATTATCATTATTATTATTCCATAAATTATCTACACATCCCTGGATAGAGTATAACTCACTATGTAACTCAAAGTGGCCTCCTTTTACAGTCTTCTGTGTAATGAGATTACTGTACCTTGCAGAACTTCCTTTTTAATAAAAGCAAAATTATTTTTAATTCTATTGGTTATGGATTTCTTTTATTATTAGATGTAAACATATCTGATTTAATGACAAAAATTTTTGTATTGGGATCACAAATTTTGGGGAAAATGTGAAGTAGAATTTTATATTCTAGTGTACATACATATTTAAATTCTTTTTTATTGGATATTTTAATTATTAACATTTCAAATTTTATTCCCTTTCCTGATTCCAACCCAGGAAACCACCTATCCCATGTCCCCTCCTTCTGCTTCTATGAGGGTATACCCTCACCCACCCACCAACTCCTGCTTCCCTGCCCTCGCATACTGCTATACTGGGCCATCAAGCCTTTACAGGACCAACAGTCTCTTCTCCCATTGATGCCTGACAAGTCCATCCTCTGCTACATATATGGTTGGAGACATGGGTGCCTCCATGTGTACTCCTTGGTTGGTGGTTTAGACCCTGGGATCTCTGGTGGGTTGATATTATTGTTCTTCCTATGGGGTTGCAAATTTCTTCAGCTCCTTCAGTCCTTTCTATAACTCTTCCTTTGGGGACCCCATGATCAGTCCGATGACTGGCTGTGAGCATCCACCTCTGTAAATGTCAGGCTCTGGCAGAACCTCTCAGGAGACAGCTATATCAAGCTCTTGTCAGCATGCACTTCTTGGCATCCACAATAGTGTCTGCATTTGGTGGCTGTATATGGGTTGGATCCCCAGGTGGGGAAGACTCTGGAAGGCTTTTCCTTTGGTCTCTGACCCATACTTAGGAATCCCAAATCATTGATTTTTTAAGCTTTTGTATCAGTTCTACTTCAATCGTTATTACAAGAGGCCCTGTTTTACAATATTATCTACAATTCAGTAACAAATTTATGAATATTTAATTTGAACCATACTCCTACATGTTCAGTAGTTTTCCATAGTAGTTTGAATTTTTAATTTGTAGTAGATGATGACTTAAAATTTTGATATGTTTGTTGACTTTTAAATTTTTCTTTATTATAACATCTTCTTATTGATTTAGTTTTATCTATTTATTATTTTATTCACATTACATCCCAATATCATCCCCCTCTCCTCACAGTAACATGTTACACAGATCTTCCCCAATTCCCCTCCAGCCCTTCTCACCTGAGAATTGAGAGTCCCTCGAATATGAATCCACCATTCACATCAAGTCACTGCCATACTAGGCACATTCTCTTCCATTAAGGGACACAATAAGGGAAACAATATCCAAAGTAGGCAACAGAGTCAGGGACAGTCCTCAATCTAATTGTTGGGGGACCCACCTGAAGACCAAGCTAAAATTCTGCTATATATGTTCTAGATGGCTAGGTGCAGCCTGTACTGCTTCTCTGATTGTTGTTTTAGTCTCTAGGAGCCCCCAAGTATTCACTGTAGTCTTCCTGTGAGGTTTCTGTCCTCTTCTGGTTCCTCAATCCTTCTCCCATACCGTCTACAAGATTCCCTGAGCTCCATCTAATGTTTGGCTGTAGATCTCTACATCTGTTTCCATTGGCTGCTGGGTGGAGCCTGGGTGGAGGACAGGTATGCTGGGTGCCTGTAAGTATAACAAGTGGTATTAATAGTGACAGAGATTGGTTCTTGTCCTCAGCATGGGTCTCAATTTGGGCCAGTCACTGAATCCTTATTCTCTTCTTCTCTGTTCTTTGTTCCTGTGAATTTTGGAGGCATGGCACATTTTGGGTGGAAGGTTTTATGAGTGGGTTGCTGACCTTATCCATACTGGTAGTACTGCCTGGCTAGATGAATGGCCAACTCAGGGTCCATATCTTCCACTGATAGGAGTCTCAGCTAGAGTCACCATCATACACACCCTAGGGCCTTCCCAAAGCCCCACCCTAGGTTCACATCTCATCCTATAGATGCTCTCTGCCTACATCTCTATTATCTCTCCCCTGGTCTCCCTACTTCTGATATGGATTGGTGTGGCAGGGCTCTAATCTGGTTGTTCTTAAGGCTCTCATAGCCCTCCATGGAGAATCAGGACATTCATGATGCCCCCAAGGCTCCTTGGGCTGACAGTATGAGGCCACAGCCAGACAACAGAGGACCATGAAAAACTCATTTTTCCTTCTGGACGGTACCAGCAAGCTGGGCCACCTTGAGCACAAATGCAGCAGACTGTCCTATGGTCCCCTGAATACTCTCCAATTCCCAGACACTCTAGCACAGGATCTTAGGATTACTAGTAAGTAGAACACAACATCACTTCCAAAACAACCAGGAGTGCCTGGGACCAGCAGGAGCACAGACTCAGGCACCCCGCCCAACCAGTGGCTCAAGTTCCTTCCAGTTGGCACAGGTCTACCTTGGTTTTGAACTCAGCAGACAGATTCTTGGCCCCCAGAGGAGGCACCACTTCCAGGCACTATAACATGAACAGGATCTTAAGATCCCAGGATCCCAGGATCCTAGGATCCCAGCAGTTTGATCACACCAGGAGCTCAGGGTCTCAGAGGAAGCTTNACTGCCAAGCACTCTGACACACCCAGAATCTCAGGATCACAAGTTCCCAGAATCACAGGACCACATAGAAAGCTGGACTCTGAGGAGTTCTGACTCAATCTGGATTTCAGGAAGAATAAGATCCAATCAGATATATCAAGGGCAGGGAACACTTGAGATAATCAGATGGCAGAAGGCAAGGGTAAGAACAAAAGCAAAAGAAACCAAGGTTACTTGGCATCATCAAAACCTAATACTCCCACCATAGAATGTCCTGGATACACCATCACACCAGAAAAGCAAGATATAGATCTAAATTCAATTCTCATAGCAATGATGGAGGACAATAAGAAGTTCATAAATAACTCCCTTAAAGAAATATGGGAGAAGAGAGAGGGAAAAAGGTAGAAGGCTTTAAAGAGGAACACAAAAATCCCTTAAAGAATTACAGGAAAACACAACCAACCATGTGAAGGAATTGAACAAAATCATCCAGCATCTAAAATTGGAAGTAGATACAATAAAGAAATGAAAAAGGGAGACAGCTATGGAGATAAAAAAATATAGGAAAGAAGTCAAGAGTCATAGATGCAAGCATCACCAACAGAATACAAGAAATAGAAGAGAGAATCTCAGGTGCAGAACATACCATAGAAAACACTGACACAGACTCAGCAAAGAACATGCAAAACACAAAAAGCTCCTAACCCAAAACATCCAGGAAATCCAGGAAACGATGAGAAGACCAAACCTAAGGATAAGAGGTATAGACAAGAAGGAAGATTCACAACTTAAAGGGCCAATAAATATCTTCAACAAAATTATGGAAGAAAACTTCCCCAAACTAAAGAAAGAGATGCCCATGAACATAGAAGAAGCCTACAGACTCCAAATAGTTTGGACCAGAAAAGAAATTCCTCTCAAAACAGAATAATCAAAACACCAAATAAACAACAAAAGGAAAGACTATTAAAAGCAGTAAGAGGAAATGGTTAAGTAATATATAAAGGGAGTCCTATCAGAATTATACCTGACTTCTCCCAAGAGAGTATGAATGGCAGAAGAACCTGGGTAGATGTCATCCAGATTCTAAGAAAAAACAAATATCAGCCCAAGCTACTATACCCCCCAAAATTCTCAATTACCATAGATGTAGAAAGCAAGGAATTCTATGACAAAACCAAATTTACACAATATCTTTCCACAAATCCGAACCTACAAAGTATAATAAAGGGAAACCTCCAATGCAAGGAGGAAAAAATATGCCTTAGATAAAGCAAGAAAGTAATCCTTCAACAAACCTAAAAGAAGACAACCAAAAGAGCAGAACCCCAACTCTAACAACAAAAATAACAGGAAGCAATAATTACTATTCATTAATGTCTCTTAATATCAATGGAATCAATTCTTCAATAAAAAGAAATTGGTTACCTAAAGAGGACTCAACATTTTGCTGCATGGAGGAAACACACCTCAGGGACAAAGACAGATATTACCTCAGAGTAAGAGTCTGGAAATCAGTTTTCCAAGCAAATGGTCCCAAGACACAAGCTGGAGTAGCCATTCAAGGGTCAAATAAAATCTATATTCAACCTAAAGTTCTCAAAAAAGATAAGGAGGAACATTTCATACTCAATGAAGGCAAAATGTACCAAGATGAACTCTCAATTCTGAACATCTATGTTCCAAATGCAAGGACACCCATGTTTAGAAAAGAAACTTTCTACCTGTTGAGCAGAAATAAAAAATATTCACCATCCTTAATTATCAGGGATATGCAAATCAAAACAATCCTGAGATTCCACCTCACAACAGGATCAAAAATTCAGGTGACAGCAGATGCTGGCGAGGATGTGGAGAAAGAGGAACAATCCTCCATTGCTGGTGCTATTGCAAGCTTGTAAAACCACTCTGGAAATCAGACTGGTGGTTCATCAGAAAACTGACATAGTACTACCGGCAAATCCAGCAATACCTCTCCTAGGCAAATACCCAGGATATGTTTGAACTGGTAATAAGGACACAAGCTCCACTATGTTCATAGCAGCCCTATTTATAATAGCCAGAAGCTGGAAAGAACCCAGAGGTCCCTCAAAAGATGAATGGATACAGAAAATGTGTTACATTTACACAATGGAGTACTACTCAGCTATTATAAATAACGAATTTATGAAATTCTTAGGCAAATGGATGAATCTGGTGGATATTATCCTGAGTGAGTTAACCCTATCACAAAAGATCACACATGATATGCACTCACTGATAAGTGGATATTAGGCCAGAAATTTAAAATACCCAAGATACAATTTGTATCCTGAAACTCAAGAAGCAAGAAGACCAAAGTTTGGATACTTTGTTCCTTCTTAGAATGGGGAACAAAGTACCCATGGAAGAAATTACAGAGACAATGTTTGGAGCTGAGACAGAAGGAAGGACCACCCAGAGACTGCCCCACCATGGGATCCATCCCATAAACAATCACCTATCCCAGACACTATTACATATGCCATCAAAATTTTGCTGACAGAACCCTGATATAGCTGTCTTTTGTGAGTCTCTTCCTGTGCCTGGACAATACAGAAGTGGATGCTCATAGTCATCTATTGGATGGAACACAGGGCCCCCAATAAGGGAGTTAAAGAAAGTTACCAAGGAGCTAAAGGGTCTGTAACCCTATAGGAGGAACAACAATATGAACTAACAAGTACCTCCCAGATCTTGTGTCTCTAGTTTCATATGTAGCAGAGGATGGCCTAGTTGGCCATAAATGGGAGGAGAGGCCCTTGTCTTGGGATGTTTATATGCCCCAGTACTTGGTAATGCCATGTCCAGGAAGCTGGAGTGGGTGGGTTGGGGAGGAGAGCAGGGGAGGTTATAGGCGACTTTCAGAGAGGAAACTAGTAAAGGGGATAGCATTTGAAACGTAGATGAAGAAAATATCTAACAAAAATTTAACATTAAAAAAAAGAAAGTAAGATCAATTTCCAAATTCATCAGGAATATCAAAAAAACCTAGGATAGAGAAAACTATTCTTAACAATAAAAGAACCTCTTGGGGAATCACCATCACTGACCTCAAGCTTTACTACAGAGCAATTGTGATAAAAACTGCATGCTACTGGTATAGAGACAAACAGGTAGTTAAATGGAATAGAATTGAAAACTCAGTAATGAACCCACACACCTATGGTCACTTGATCTTTGACAAAGAAGCTAAAACCATCTAGTGGATAAAAGACAGCTGTTTCAAAAAATGCTGCTGGCTCAACTGGAGGTGAGCATGTAGAAGAATGCAAATTGATCCATTCTTCTATCCTTTTACAAACCTCAAGTCCATGTGGATCAAGGACCTCCATATAAAACCAGATACACTGAAACTTATAGAGGAGAAAGTGGGGAAGAGCCTCAAACATGTGGGCACAGAGGAAAAATTCCTGAACAGAACACCAATGGCTTGTGCTGTAAGATTAAGAATTAACAAATAGAACCTCATAAAATTGCAAAGCTTCTGTAAGGCAAAGGACACTGTCAATAAGATAAAAAGACAAAAAGCCTCCAACAATTTTGGAAAATATTTTAACCAACCCTACATCTGATAAAAGTCTAATATCCAATATATTCAAAGAACTCAGGAAGTTAGACTCCAGGGAAACAAATAATCCTACTAAAAATGGGGTACAGATCTAAACAAAAAATTCTCAAGTGAGGAATATTAGGATATTAAATGCCTGAGAAGCACCTGAAAAAATATTCAACACCCTTATTCATCAGGAAAATGTAAATCAAAACAACCCTGAGATTCTACCTCACACCAGTCACAATGGCTAAGATCAAAAATTTAGGTGACAGCAGATGCTGGTGAGGTTGTGGAGAAAGAGGAACACTCCTCCATTGCTGGTGGGATTGCAAGCTTGTACAACCACTCTGGAAATCAGTCTGGCAGTTCTTCAGAAAACTGGACATAGTACTACCTGACGACCCAACAATACCACTCCTGGGCATATATCCAGAAGATGCTCCAACGTGTAATAAGGACAAATGCTCCACTATGTTCATAGATGCCTTATTTATAATTGCCAGAAGGTGGAATTAGCCTAGATATTCTTCAACGGTAGAATGGATACAGAAAATGTATTACATTTACACAATGGAGTACTACTCAGCTTTTAGAAACAATGTATATATGAAATTCTTGGCAAATGGATGGATCTGGAGGATATCATTCTGAGTGAGGAAACCCAATCACAAAAGAACACACATGATATGCACTCACTGATAAGTGCATATTCGGGCAGAAGCCCAGAAGCTCGGAATTACCAAGATACAATTCACAAACCACATTAAACTCCAGAAGAAGGAAGACCATAGTGGGAATACTTCCATCCATTTTAGTAGCGGGGAACAAGCCACTGATGGTATGAGTTACAGAGAAAAGTAAAAGTGGAGTAGATACTGAAGAAATGAACATCCAGAGACTGATGCATCTGGGCATCCAACCCATATACAATCACCAAACTTAGACACTGTTGTGGATGACAAGTGCTCACAGGAACCTGATATAGCTCTCTTCTGTGAGGTTCTACTAGTACCTGACAATTACAGATTTGATGCTCACAGTCATCCATTGGACTGAGCATATTGATCTCCAATGAGGACGCTATAGAAAGAACCTAAGGAGCTGAAGGGCTTTGTAGCCCCATAGGGTGAACAACAAAACTATCCAGTACCCCCAGAATCCCAGGGAGTAAACCAACCAAAGAGTACGCATGGTGGGACTCATTGTTCCAGCCGCATATGCAGCACACATGGCCTAATCAAATATCAATTTGGGGAGAGGCCCTTTGTCCTATGAAGGTTCTATGCCCCAATGTGGGGGTATTCCAGGGCAAGGAAGTGGGAATGGGTAGGTTCGTGAGCAGGGGAAGGGGTGAGGTGATAGTCGGAAGGTGTTTTTGGAGGGATTACAGGGAAAGGGGATAATGATTGAAATGTACATAAAGAAAATATCCAATAAAAAAATCATCTTTGCAAGCATGCCCCCAGAGAACCAGACTTGTAGGGATTGGTGGGTCAGTGTTCTAAACTGGGTGTTCTTGGAATCCCAACAGGATTCTATGGGGAAGCAAGATGTCCATATTCCTGAAAGTCTCCTCAGGATAGAAGGAGCAAGAAGGAGCAGGAAGGAGTCTATGAAAGACAACGTAGGTCAATGGATTGCATGCATGTAACTCACCTCTGCTGACTGTGCCCCAGGAGAACCAGACTTCCTTCTATTTTTTTAATGGTTTATTGTTTTGTAATAAATATTTCAATGCAGAATGTCAGACATAATCTATGATAGATGAAAAAGACTTGTGTTCACCACGTAGGATTTTCACAATTAATTATGAAAAACAAAACCTGGTAAGTTAATGCCATATGCATATTCTTGTTGAGTTCTTCATTCTTTCAATAAGTATAAACCTAGTTGGTCTATTTTCTCTATAATAATGTTATGCCTATGGTAGTGATAGTTCCATCTAGGAGAACTGTAGTTTTCTATAAAACTAATTAGGACCCTGTATTCCCTCAGTTCTCCAATATACTTTTAGAACTTCTGTCCTAATGCAGTATGAGTTGTTAACCAAGAATTAATCCCATTATGAATTCATGAAGAAAATTTCCTGTTATTGATAATTTCATAACTTATTTCCTCCTAAATGTTTCATAAGCAGCTTTATAATGTCCATGTGTGATAAGAAATAGCATAACTATTTTATGAACTGAGAACAAAATTGCTAGAAAATCAGTTTTCAGAAGAAAATTGTTACAGTTAGAGATAACCCTGGCAAATGAAATGTTAGGGCAAATTAAATTCCATTGGATACAGACAATTTAGGTTAACAATATACTTATCAGAATCCTCCATCTTCCAAGGTTAGAACATGAACCTACAATTGCCTGATGTGCTTTTTTTTTTTTAATATCTGGCAAATACATTTGAAAAGAGTGTTATTTATTCTTGGAAATAGCAATTTAAATTGCTACAGCTCTCCCCTTCTTCCTTCTCAAGTAGAGTACTTTTGCAGAGGTGAAAAATTGTTTTGAAGAAAAAATAGCCACTGGCAATGGGATTGAACAGCTTAGAAGAAGATAAAAAGAAAGAAGGAAAACTGAATGAAACATCATCACAAAACTAATTATACATTTTCATAACTATTTCTGTTTGTAGAAAGATAATAATTATGTTGGGTTTTTTCTGAATAACAAAGAAGTCTGATTATTAATAAGCTTTCTATTTACAGTACTTTGAGTCTATTTTCGATTTTATATATGAAGAGAAATGAAACTCATTTCTTTCACAGAGCTGTTGATGTCCACCATTTTTCAGTCTATGCTCTTACTAATTCTGCTCACATTCACTAATTGGAAGTCTCCTGATTATCTGAAATATAGATAAATGTGATTTAGATCAAGCAGCTTGATCAGCAAAAGTGTGAATCACTTATTTTGCTATATGCATATTAAATGCTTAATAATGCATTAAATTCATGAGTACATGATATTAAACATGCTTACTATTTGATATTGTACTCAGACTTCTAATTACTTGTTCTAATATTCTTGACATAATATATAGAGTGCAAGACTGCAAAGGAGAAACTATAACCTCAGATTTTGTAGTAAATGTTACTTATAAACTGTGTAACATAATCTGTAATAAAGTTCTAAAATTTGACCTAAGTTTTATGGACTATATTTGCTAGTGTTTTTTCTATATTTTCAGACAGTAATTTCTCATCATGATGCATTCATGACATATTATAGGATATGTTTTCATTATATACTATGGCAATGTACTCTGGAATATAGAATGTCAGATAAGAGTATATTTTAAATTTATACATTCTTCATTCATGTTTTAGAAGTATTATGACCAGGGGAATGCTTAGTATCTTTTCAGAATGTAAAATTGGTTCATAAAATGATAAAAGCTTTAATACATTAATCATTTGTTCCCTCATTAACCATATGTATTTAAAACCTCCAAGTAATTTTAAGGAGCACATATATCTTAACAACAAAGTTGTTCAATTTACAAGAATTTTTATGCTTTTATTATTTAAACTTAATAATAATAGTAAAAATTTAATATACATTTTAATCTATGTCATAAATAACTGGGAAAATCATCTTAATCATAAAATGGTCTCTTATGAATCAATATATGCATGTATATGTATCAATGGGTAGTTTCGGTTCATATCTAAATGGGCAGAATTTATTCTTGATGGATCATATGCAATTTTTTTTTATTTTTATTTTTTATTTTTCCAAAACAGGGTTTCTCTGTATAGCCTTGGCTGTCCTGGAATTCACTTTGTAAACCAGGCTGGCCTTGAACTCAGAAATCCGCCTGCCTCTGCCTCCCAAATGCTGGGATTAAAGGTGTGTGCCAACAATGCCCAGCGAGCATATGCAATTTAAAGAGACTGTAGAGAGTTTTGCTATGCCAGGTGGATAATTGGGCTCTATCCAATAGAATAAAGACATAACTGTTCTTTTTAGCGAGCTGAAGGAACTAGTATAACATCATTATACTAATAACAACCTAGGCATATTTATTCATGTGTTTAGGGTACATAGAGTGTTAGAGATGAACAAACGGGGTGTGATTAAATAAATATGAAAATAAATATAAATAGCTCTCATATGAACTATTCTTATTTCCTTAAGTAAAAAGCATAGAAAAATATTTACTACAATTTACCTTTTGAAAACTTTGTGAAAGAAATCACATTTTTAAAGAACTAGGCAATAGGAAATTATATCGTTATTAAGTTTTACAAAATATTTAATAATGCTCAAAGGTAAGTGGATTTCAGAATTCATAACTGTGTATAGCTAGTTTTATGTAACATCAACACTAGATTTTATTACTAGATTGAAACTGTCACTAAGTTCTATGTTTCATCTTTATCAAATATAAATTTCTATAAGTAAATGGACAGACTCTCCTCATATTACTTGGACAGTTTTGCTGATGGAGTGCCAGCAAGATGATGTCAGAATGATAAAAACTAGGTTTTATATTAGAAGAGGGAACCTCACTGATAAAGTACCTTTATCATATAGACCTTTTAGGCAAATATAGAGGTATATTTACTCATGTTCATGCCAACCATGTGCAAGTGGTTGTGAGATGTAAAGGAAGGAAAAAAAGAATTAATCAAACCACAGGGATAAATAGGCATTTCTATTATGACTTATGCTTCAGTTTCTGCCTTTAGGTTTCTTACTTTGAGTTCATGCTTGTTATAGACTTGACCATGTTGTTTTCAGGAGGATTATAAAAGAACATTGGACCTCTTGATTAGATGGAGTGTTCAGCACTTAATAAACTGTTGTGGGAACTTAAAAGGTAATTCTAAGCACAGTGCAGATGTTGGAGGCCTGCCTTATAAAATTTAGAGGGAATTAAGAACTGAGTTACATACAGTCTTTCATGTACTATTTTGTATTAAACCACAATGGTTCTGTTCAGCTTGAGTTGAAGTGATTGACAATATTCCAGAACTTCTAACCAGATACTTTGCTTTGATGGAATAACCAACGCTGGTAAACTGGAGCTATGGAATTAGCAGGGATTGAGAAAAGAAGTGAAAAATCTTGGAGTATTTTCTCAGGGTATGCAAATAGCAGTTTGGATCAAGGTTAGTTCATATTTTTGGAGAACATACACGGGTTGGTCCAAGTCATCAGACACATACTTAGCAGATAACTGACTGTCTGGTCTGGCCCCAGTGAGAGAGGATATACTGAGTCCTGTAGAGGTTTGATGCCCCAGAGAAATGGGATGCCTTGGGAAGTGCACCTTCTCAGAGACGAAGTGGGGGGTGTGATGGGATAGGGAAATCTTGGCATGGCGGCTGTGAAAGGGGAAACATTTAGGATGTAAAAAATTAATTAATTAAAAAATGTTATAAAAAAAGTTGTGATCCAGTGGAGTCAGTATTGCATGTAATTCTGGCAGCAAAATTTGGTAACATCTAAGTGTAACATGGGTGGTCTTGAAAACATGAAGATGCCACCAACAATGGAGGAGTGTTCCTCTTTCCCCGCATCCTTGCCAGCATCTGCTATCACATGAATTTTTGTTCTTAGCCATTCTGACTGGTTTGAGGTGGAATCTCAGGGTTGTTTTGATTTGCATTTCCCTGATGATTAAAGATGTTGAACATTTTTTCAGGTGCTTCTCAGTCATTTGATATTCCCCAGTTGAAAATTCATTGTTTAGTCCTGTGCCCCATTTTAATGGGGTTATTTGGTTTTCTGGAGTCCATCTTCTTGAGTTCTTTATATATATTGGATATCATTCCCCTAACTGATTTAGAAATGGTAAAGACCATTTCCCAATCTGTTGGTGGTCTTTTTGTCTTGACAGTGTCTTTTGCCTTACAGAAGCTTTGCAATTTTATGAGGTCCCATTATTCAGTTCAAGCCATTGCTGTTCTGTTTAGGATATTTTCCCCTGTGACCATATCTTTGAGGCTTTTCCCCACTTTCTCCTCTATAAGTTTCAGTGCCTCTGGTTTTATGACAAGTTCTTTAATCCACTTAGACTTGATTTTTGTACAATGAGGTAAGAATGGATCAATTCATGGTCTTCTACAAGATAACTACCAGTTGTGCCAGCACTATTTGTTGAAAATGTTGTTCCCCCCCCCACTGGATAGTTTTAGCTCCTTTGTAAAAGATCAAGTAACCATAAGTGTGTGGATTCATTTCAGGGTCTTCAATTCTATTCTATTGATATACCTTTCTATTGCTGTACCAGTACCATGCAGGGTTTTTTTGTTTGTTTGTTTTTGTTTTTGCTCTTTTTTTTTTTTATCACAATTGCTCTGTAGTACATCTTGAGGTCAGTCATGGTGATTCCACCAGAGGTTCTTTTATTGTTGAGAATAGTTTTTGCTATCCTAGATTTTTTGTTATTCCAGATGAATTTCCAAATTGTCCTTTCTAACTCGGTGAAAAATTGAGTTGCAATTTTTATGGGGACTGCATTGAATCTTTAGATTGCTTTTGGCAAGATGGCCATTTTTACTATATTGATCCTGCCAATTCCATGAGCATGGGAGATCTTTCCATCTTCTGAGATCTTATTCGATTTCTTTCTTCAAAGACTTGAAGTTCTTATCATACAGATCTTTCACTTCCTTAGTTAGAGTCACGCCAATGTATTTTATATTATTTGTGACTATTGTGAAGGGTGCTGTTTCCCTAATTTCTTTATCAGCCTGTTTATCCTTTGTGTAGAGAAAGGCTAATGACTTGTTTGAGTTAATTTTATATCCAGCTACTGCATTGAAGCTGTTTAACAGGTTTAGGAGGTTTCTGGCAGAATTTTTAGGGTCACTTCTATATACTCTTATATCATCTGCAATGTTGATATGTGATATGTTGACTTCTTCCTTTCCAATTTATATGCCCTTGATCTCCTTTTGTTGTCGAATTGCTCTCACTAGGACTTCAAGTACTATATTGAATAAGTAGGGAGAAAGTAGGCAGCCTTGTCTAGTCCCTAAATTTAGTGGGATTAATTCAAGTTTCTCTCCAATTAGTTTGCTACTGGTTTGATGTATATTGCTTTTATTATGTTAATGAATGGGTCTTGAATTCCTGATCTTTCCAAGACTTTTATCATGAATGGGTGTTGGATTTTGTCAAATTCTTTGTCAGCATCTAAGGAGTTGATTATGTTTTTTTTTTTTTTGTCTTTGAGTTTGTTTATAATGTATGAATTTTTCACTTACAAGTAAAAATACAGAAATTTAATGTCATATGTGCATATGATGAGAACATTATTTTAAAATTAATTCATCAAATATGAAAGAAATATGTAAAACACTTGAATTTACAACAATGCTATTACCTCTCCCAAGTTAATAGCCTTCCTTTCTTTTATAATTATAGTTATATATACATGTACAGATTATGTGATATATATGTACATATATATATCACAAATGTTTGTATACAATATTTCACATATATATGCACATATATATATAAATATAACCTAGTGAATCTGTTTCTGTGGTTTAGTGACAGAGGGGAGAAAGGAAGCCTGAGGGTAACAGAGTGAATTCATGATGAAAGTTGTCCTCTTCTCTGTCAGCCACTGTTGTTCATTTTCATATTTGTTTTGAATGTGAGGGTAAATATATTTTTTCCCAGAGGTAACTATCTGTAAAGGAAACATCAAGCTAACACTGTAGATTAGTAATATTTCTACTTTCTTGCTGTTCCCCTTTGATTTTGGATGTCATGAACAAAATTATTGAACAATCTAAGTACAACACCATAGCATTTGTTGCTGAAATTGTAATCAGTTAAATGTAATTTATTTCTTCTTGTTGCTAAGACCATAGATTAAATAAACTCATTGAATGAAAGTACAAAATAATATATGGTGCTACATCTAAATCAGTGTATCATCCTAAATCAGTTCAGATGTCCCCTACTTAGAGAAAGATGATGACAACAACAAAAACTGGTGCTTGATCTTATGTGGTTTCCATATAAGACCTTTATAGAGAGCTCACTGAAGCTTTGCTACAAGATTTTCATTCTACATTAGTGTTGAACATATAACTTAATTCGATTTCCGTAGTGATAAAATCTCTTAAGGATACCATCTTTTTAAAATACCCTTTGTATAAATTGAACTTAGTTTAGAGAATATGGTGTGTGTCGGTTATATGTTTACAACCACCACACAAAATTATGGGTATACACTGTGATTAGCATTTGGTTAAGGATGATATTACATCTAGGTGGACAGTGTATTGGATGTGCAGATATGTTTCTTAGGGAGAGTAATTAGGAAGTCCTTCCTTTCTTTCTTTCTTTTTTTTCTTTCTTTCTTTCTTTCTTTCTTTCTTTCTTTCTTTCTTTCTTTCTTTCTTTCTTTCTTTCTTTCCTAGAGTAATATTGACAACTTAAGACTTACTTTACTAGTTTTTTATAATGTATTTCTTTTTAAATTTATTTTATTAGTTACTTTATTTATTTACATTTATTTACATTGTCCTCCTTCCCAGTTTCCTCTCCATACAACCCTCATCCCATCTCCCCTCCGCTTTGCCTTTATGAGTATGCTCCTCCACAAACCCATCCTGTCCTGCCTCACTGCTCTATCATCTCCTTATAATATATTCATTATTTATACCATTTGTGCTAGTTAGTTTTAATTGACACATAACACAATTTCAAATCACCTTGGAAGAGAGTCCCAGTAAAGTATTGTCTTGATTAGGTTGTCTGGTGGGTATGGCTGTGGTAGATATTTTGATTCCTTAATTGGTAAAGATCCAGCCTGCTGTAAATGAGATAATACTTTGACTACAACCTGGAAATGACTGTATAAGAATGATGAGTAATGAATACTGAAAATGGGAGAAATAACCTTCACCAATGGTAAGTGCCCTAATTGGTTAGCACATAGCTAATAGGCAGCCTTGAAATCTTGCAATTCTAGAAATAGTAAGCAGCCTGAGTTGGTTGTATTTATGTTTTTATAATATGTTTATGTAACAAAAACAGTCAAAGAAAAGAGACCATTATTTTGATAGGGAGCAAGCGGTAAGGTAGGGATTAAATAAATGAAATGGAAAATTATTATATAATATTTAAATTTAAAATAAAAATGAGAGAAAAATAAAACTAGGCAGTGAAAACAAAATAATGGAGAAAGTAAATTGATAGCAAGTAAGCATATATTTAGTCTTTTATTGACTATGCTTCTGGTGTGACCTTTACCCTTTCTTCTGGTGACTTCCAGACTATGATGGACTAGAATCGAGAACTATAAGTTGAATAAACTTTTCATCAAAGTTGTTATCTCTTGTCATGATATCTTATCATATCTACAGAATACAACAATATAACACTATTTAAATATACTTTAAAAATAGTATATTTCTCTCTTGGATATCTCTTGGCATTCTGGCAAAAAAGAAACAATGTAATACATTAAAAATTGTTCAAATGAAAATAATACTTACAGAGTTTGACGAGAACTAATAGGACATTATCTATATTATGGCCCTTTGTAAAAAGTCAATGCATGACAAACTCTTCTAAGCAAAATCAAGTAAAAGATCTATAAAACAGAAGTATCTCTTATTAGACACTATTGTAAATTTAAGATTTTGGGATGAGACATGATTCTGTGACTGTTAGAAATACTCTAGTAGTACTGCAGGCCTATCAGTGAGTTTGAAATGACTTAAGAAAACTCCTAGAGAATTAAAAAAATGCAGTTCTGGAGTCTAAAATGTCCAATCATTACTTTGATTTGTTTTCCATGAGGGCTGTATTCTTGATTTGCACAAAGAGAGAGAGAGAGAGAGGGAGGGAGGGAGAGAGAGAGAGAGAGAGAGAGAGAGAGAGAGAGAGAGAGAGAGAGAAACAGAGAGAGAGACAGAGACAGAGACACACAGAGAGAGACAGAAGAGAGCGAGAAAAATGAAGGAAGGAAGGAAAAAGGAAAGAAGGAAAGAAAGAAGGAAGATAGGAAGGGAGGGAGGGAAGGCAAAAGAGTATGGTTAAACAAATTTTCTTTTTATAGATTTATCAATACTAGTAGTTAGTATTATTTTTATGGTTTTATATATACCTAATTATTTTTTAAAACACCAAGCCTCCTTATAATGTACTATTGGAGATAAGGACTTCCATAAATAGCATTTCAATGAGCAATTCTTAATTCATAATGGCATGAAATCTGGAAAATATTTCTTTTCTCCCCAAATGCTCACATTAGTTATGAAATGTCATAAAAATCAACCTGAAGTCAGCTAGCTATAGATGCTAGATAGTACAGCACGTGAACACAAAACACAGAAGTAATAATAATAATTAATAATAATAATAATAAATTGAAAGTATGATAGCTAAAAAAATAACTATCATTGCATAGTCAAAAACTCTGACCCAGAATTGTTGTCTAAATGAACTACAGGAACAAAAATGGAAAAGAGCCTGAAGGAAAGGAGGTCCAATGAAAAGGCCAAATTGTGATCCAGCTGAAGGGCAGGCTCCAAGGCCTGATACTCTTCCTGATGGTCTGGTGCATGTACAGACAGGAGTCTACCATGGCTGTCCTATGAGAGGGCCAACAAGCAGCTGAAAGAGTTGAATGCAGATACTTACACCCAACCAATGGACAGAAGCTGGGGACCCCTTAGGTTGAATTCAGAGAAAGGTGGAAGAAGCAGCAATGACCTTATTTAGTCTTTAAACTCAAGACCCTAGTCTCTCTAACAGCTTCTCAGAACAGTTGAAATGCATGCTAGGTACTGGGATAGTAGTTACATACAATACAAAAATACAGGTACAGCATCTCAAATATGTAGAAAAACTTATGCTAATAACAGATTTGTATTTAAAAGCAACTAAATTAATAAGAGTCTTACAAAGATCATGTCATTAACTTTGCTGATAGAAAAGGCCCACTGCTTCTAGATAAAATGGTCAAAAAGCATGTCTGGGAATGAAGACTGTACTAAGAAGTACTTGTTTATGGTGCCTGAAATAATCACTGTGGTGAGAACAAACAAGAAAAATGAACACACTAATTATAGAGTTAGGTATGCCAACGCTGAAGTGCAGGTTGGTAGCATCATTTTTTGTGCTTCCATATGTTGTTTCATCTTCAGGGACTCTATCATGTCTTAGAGCTGGTTGTCAGAGAATCCACAGGATAGGGTCTGTGGGGGCGGGATTGTGGAGAGGCAGTAGTGGTGGGTTAAAGTCTTCTTGAGTTAGGTTAATCAACTTCTGGCCTGTGAAATGTTAAAAAATTTCACAACATTTTGACATACCATTCTGTAGCAGCCCGTCTACAATCTTTGTGGTTAGACCAATAAACCACTTTCATCATGATGTTGATAGTTTGCTCTCAGATATTAGAAGTAACTTATCATACAGGCAGTATATTATTCCTTATTGGTTGGCTCATGAGCAGAGAATGCTGTGACAAATTGGTCAGATGAGTTTTTAAACACTTGAGGTAGCTGTGTCCAAATGTAAATATACCTAAATTTTTAAACAAGAATCTTCATTGGATTTTTTTTATTTTATCACTTCAATTTCTATGATATACTAATTTCTCTAAGTTTTTCAATAGGTTACTAATGCATGTGCTGTCTTTTATATACCCTTTTGTTGTACTTCAATTTGTAAAGTCATTAAAAAGCCACAGGTCCTTTAGCCACTTAAGCTTTCCTTTCAGGAGAGTAAGGTCCTGGCAGTTTCTGTAAATTATTTTATAGCTAAGACCTTCTGTGCAGAATTGAAATCAAGGGCAGGGCAGCATGCTGGACCTGCACTTCAATGCATTCTCTGGCCTATGTGATTAGAGAATAGAATAATAGCCCTGTAGATACATTTTCTTTTCTCTGCTATGTAATATACTTTATTTAGTATATTTTTATATATTAAATAAATATATAAATAAATATATATTTAGTATATTTAGACCCCCATTGATATCTATTCCTGCCTACATTTAAGTCATAAATGAATGTGGCCAAAGATTATTCAAACATGTAAAATGAGCTTAAATTAAAGTTATGTTTACTAGCAAAACTGGAGCCTTACTGGTGTTATTTAATAATACCTAGTTTTCCTATGTAATTTACCTATGATTCCTATTTTTCTGAATTGTTTTAATTCTTCTTTTTTATTTCTAGGTCTGGGTTACTGTTGTAAGGTGTTTATTGAGTTCAGTAATTGTGTTGTATTTTTACTGTTTTCATTCATTTTTTTACTAAACTAATAAAATTTGTCTTACAATATATAACTCAGTATTGATAATTTTAAAGTCATCAAAATAAAATATAATAGACAAATGCCCCTTCAATATGCATGATATCTTCTGAAGCTAAATGTAATATGCACCAAAGATTTTTTATAATCTATTAGGAACATTAAACATGATAGAAGTATTTAAAAAAATCTCTTATGAAGTCTTTTATAAAAGGGAGCTTTGAAAAGTTCCTGATAAGACAAAAAACATTCCATCTAAGGGAGAATACCCAGTATATCTCTGGCTTCATAGAATGAATTGGGTAGTGTTCCTTCTGTTTCTATTTTGTGGAGTAGTTTGAAAAGTATTGGTATTAGGTCTTCTTTGAAGGACTGATAGAACTCTGCACTAAAACCATCTGGTCCTGGCTTTTTTTTTTTTTTTTGAATGGAAGATTTTTATTGACTTTAGGGATTATGGGACTGTTTAGGTGGTTTATGTTATCCTGATTTAACTTTGGTATTCACTGTCTAGAAAATTGTGCATTTCATCAAGATTTTCCAGTTTTATTGAATTATACACTTTTGTAGTAGAATCTGATGATGTTTTGAATTTCCTCAGTTTCTGTTATGCCTCTATTTTCATTTCTGATTTTGTACGTTTGGATATTGTTTGTGTGCACTTGATTATTCTGGCTGAGCATTTATCTATCATGTTAATTTTCTCAAAGAATCAGCTGCAGATTTTGTTAATTCTTTGTATAGTTCTTTTTCTTTCTACTTGGTTGATTTCAGCCCTGAGTGTGATTATTTCCTGCTGTCTAGTCTTCTTTGGTATATTTGCTTCTTTTTGTTGTTGTTGTTGTTGTTGTTCTAGAGCATTCAAGTGTGCAGTTAAACTGGTAGTGCAAACTCTATACTGTTTCTTTTTGAAGGCACTCTGAGCAGAGTTTTCTTCTTAGCACTTCTTTCATTTTCATTAAGTTCTAAAAAGTCTTTAATTTATTTATTTCTTGACCAAGTTATCATTGAGTAGGGCATTATTCAGCTTTCATGTGTATGTGGGATTTCTGTTGTTTTTGTTGCTATTGAAGAGCAAGCAGTCTAAGTCTGTTGTGATCTGATAAGATGCATGGAATTATTTCAACCTTCTTGTATCTACTGAGGCCTGTTTTGTGACCGATTACATGTTCAATTATTGAGAAGGTACCATGAGATTTTGTGAAAAAGGCATAATCTTTTGTTTTAGGATAAAATGTTCTGTAGATTTCTGTTAAATCCATTTGGTTCTTAATTTCTGTTATTTCTAATCCGTCTGTTTAGCCTGTGTTTCCATGATCTGCCATTGCTCAGATTGAGGTGTTGAACTGTCCTACTTTTATTGCGTGAGGTGCAATGTGAGCTTTTAACCTTATTAAAATTTATTTTATGAATGTGGGTGCCCTTCCATTTGAAGCAGGGATGTTCAGAATTGAGTGTTCTTCCTGGTAGATTTCTCCTTCAAAGAGCATGAAGTGACCTTCCTTATTCTTTTTGGTAACTTTTAGTTGAAAGTTGATTTTATTTAATATTAGAATGACTACTCCAGCTTGTTTCTTGGGACTATTTGCTTGGAAAATTGGTTTCTATCCCTTTACTCATCTCTCTTTGACACTGAGGTGTGTTAGCTGTATGCAGCAAAATGCTGGGTCCTGTTTACGTGTCCTATCTGTCACTCTATGTCTTTTTATTGGGTAATTGAGTCCACTGACGTTAAGAGATATTAAGGAATAGTGATGTTGCTTCCTGTTATTTTTTTATGTTATTTTAATGTTTGTGTGACTATCTTCTTTTGGGTTTGTTGAAAGACAAGTATTTTCTTGCTTTTTCTAGGGTGTAGTTTCCTACCTTGTGTTGATGTTTTCCATCCATTATCCTTTGTTGGGTTGGGTTTGTGGAAAGATATTGTATAAATTTGTTTTAGTCATGGAATATCTTTGTTTCTCCATCTATGGTAATTGAGGGTTCTGCTGGGTACAGTAGCCTGTGCTGGCATTTGTGTTCTCTTAGGGTCTGTATGATATCTGCCCAGGATCTTCTGGCTTTCATTGTCTCTGTTGAGAAGTCTGGTGCAATTCTGATAGGTCTGCCTTTATATGTTGCTTGATCTTTTTTCCTTACTGCATTTAATATTATTTCTTTGTTTTGTGCATTTGTTGTTTTGACTATTATGTGATGGCAGTAATTTTCTTTCTGGTCCAATGTATTTGGAATTCTGTAGGCATTTCTTATGTTTTGGGGCATCTTTTTCTTTAGCTTAGGGATGCTTTCTTCTAAAATTTTGTTGAAGATATTTACTGGCCCTTTAAGTTGGGAATCTTCACTCTCTTCTATACATATTATCCTTAGATTTGGTCTTTTCATTGTGTCCTGGATGTCCTCTATGTTTTGGGTTGGGAACTTTGTGCATTTTCTTTGATTTTTATGTCAATGTTTTCTATGATATCTTCTGTCCCTGAGACTGTCTTTTCAATCTCTTAAATTCTGTTGGTGATGCTTGCATCTATGATTCCTTATCTGTTTCGTAGATTTTTCTATCTCCAGGTTGTCCCTCTTGTTGATTTCTTTATTGTTTCTGTTTCCATTTTTAGATCCTGAATAGTTTTTTTCAATCCTTCACCTATTTGTTTGTGTTTTCTTGCAATTCTTTAAGGGATTTTTGTGGTTCCTCTTTAAGGGCTTCAAGCTGTTTACCTGTGTTCTCCTGTATTTCTTTAAGGGAGTTATTTATATCCTTCTTAAAGTGCTCTATCATCATCATGAGATGTGATTTTACATCAGAGTCTTCATTTACTGATGTGTTGGGGTATCCAGCACTCACTGTGGTGGGAAAATTGGATTCTGATGATGCCAAGTAGCCTTGGTTTCTGTTGCTTATGATCTTACACTTCCCTCTCATCATCTGGTTAT
This sequence comes from Mus pahari, assembly GCF_900095145.1. Classification (NCBI taxonomy): domain Eukaryota; kingdom Metazoa; phylum Chordata; class Mammalia; order Rodentia; family Muridae; genus Mus; species Mus pahari. The sequence continues at coordinate 105,352,191 of NC_034613.1, read as the reverse complement.
CTCTAGTATTAGCTGGTTTTGCTGTCTCTGATTGGGGCTTGTCCCTCCTGTGAGCTTAGATATCAGAAGTCCTGGGAGACCAGTTCTCTCCGAGAGGAATTTGGGTATGGAGAGCTATGGCACAGGGTCATCTCAGGGGTACAATTTTTTAATTCTTGAGGATTATTTTATAAATTACTATTTAGCATTTTCTTTGCCTTTATTTTATCATAATACTCAATTAAAGCTATTATTTCATATTTTGTGAAAAAAATTGTACTATCAACCAGAAAACAGTATCCACAAATATCTAAGATTATATTGGTGTATACATTTCATTTACTGTTATAATGAATAATTTGTTTGTTCTACTTTGTTACTGATTCAAAGTCATCTTGACAATTACAAATTGTGACTACAATTTTCTCTCAGTATTTAACTTCTTTTCTCTTATACAAGGGAATATTACCAATCATCAAATTCTCATTATGCTGCTAAATCTACTTTAATGAAAAAGACCTTCTTTTCTTTGGCTCATTTATACTAAAGTTTATTTCTTACTCATTTATTACATGATTTATGAGTTAATTCATAAATGAAACTGTTTTAGTTTTTCAGCTCCTCTGGCTAAAATAATCTTTGTTTACTTCATGACCTTCAGAGTCTGCATTTTCATTTCTTCTACACCAATACCAGTAACTATTTCCAGACATTCTAATCTATGCGAATAACAAAATTATTTTAAAGGGAGTTTGAATTTATGTTTTATTTCTTAACAATAAATTTGATCATGCTTTAGATATTTCTGGGCCTTATTCTTTTACTGTGAATGGTCTGATCATATACTAAGATGTTTCTAAGCTTTGTGACTTCTTTTCTATTTACATAAGTTGTTGCATCTTCTGAATATCACGCTTTAAAAGTTTGAATGTGTTGAATATATTCATTTCCAGTTTTATTCTTATTGTTGCATGTTTTCATAAACAGATCTAAACCTTTAGGTACTCTAAATTATTAAATAACTAATAAGCATTCAGAACCCAGAGATTATCACCTAGACATGTGGTCATCAAAAAGAGATGCTTAGATGTCAGTATAAAAACAAAATTACCAACAGTGAGGGTAATATATAACACCTCTACAACCCAGCTCTCTTGCCATAGCAAGACCAGAATATTTCCACATAGCTGAAACACAAGAAAATAACTTTAATTTTTTTCTGAATATGATAGAGTTCCACAAGGAAAAAAAATTAAATCCCTTAAAGAATCAAGAAAAAGAAAAATGCAATTTTAAGAAATCAATAAATCCCTTAAATAATGCCATAAAATTGATGAATAAAGAAAAATAATGAGAATGGTGAGGAGTCAGTTCAAGACCTGAAAATGGAAATAGAAGCAATAGAGAAATCACAAACTGAGGGAAATTTGAAAATGGAAAATCTGAGTAAACAAGTAAGAACTATAGACATAAGCATCACCAAAAGAATTTGTAAGATGGAAGAGAGAATATCAAGAATTGAAGAAAACAATAGGATAAAATGGATTTATCAAAGAAAATGTTACTTCAAAATTCCTAACACAAAATAGAAAATCTGGGATACCATGAAAAGACAAAAGTGAAGAAGCATAATCATAGAAAAAGGAGTCACAGATGTAAAACTCAGAAAATATGTCTAACAAAATTATAGAATAAAATTTTCCTAAACTGAAGACAGACTGGCCTATAAATATATAAGAAGATTACAGAACACCAAATAGACCTGAAAATAGACCCAGAAAGAAAGGCTCCTCACCACAATATAATCAAACACTAAACAGAAAGTATAAGCACACAATAATAAAGCTGCAAGGGCAAAAGGTCAAGTAAATTATAAAGGCAGATGCATTAGAATTATACCCCTAATTTCTTAACAGATTCTAAAAGCCAGAAGGGGCCAGAAAGATATTTTGCAGACTATAAATGACCACAAATGCCAGCCAAGGCTACTATAAACAACAAAAATCCAATTATAGTACATGGAGCCAAGAAGATATTCCATGAGAATATTAAATTTATATAACATTTACAAACAAATCCATACCCACAGAAGGAGCTAGAAGGAAAACTATAACCCACATGAAAAAAAGGTACAAAATAATCTCATACCAGGAAAACACACACACACACACACACACACACACACACACACACACACACACAATCTTAACCACCACCAACAAAATAGCAAGAATTAATAATCTGGTCACTAACATCTCTACCAATGGACTCAGTTTTCCAATAAAAAGGCACAGACTCAGAGAGAAGTGTTTGGGGTAGGGGGACACCCAGGAATACCCTCACCAGCACAGAGGAGATGAGGAGGAGAAATAGTAGAAGAATAGTGAAAGGGGAAAACTGGGATGGGATCAATGAGTGGGATGTAAATTGAATAAGTCAAAAAATAATAATAATTTTAATTTTAAAAAAGACATAGGCTAACAGAATGAATATGAAAAAAGGACCCATTCTGCTGGTTCATACAAAAAACACACCTAATAATCAACAATAGATGTTACCTTAGCAGAGAGTTAAAAAAGGAATTTTCCCAGCAAATGGACCCAAGAAGAAAGCTGGTATAGCTATTCTAATATCTTAAAAAATAGATTTCTAACAAAAATTAATCAAAAGAGATGGAGGAAATTTTCATGTAGATCACTGTAAAAATGTATCAAGATGGTTTAATTCTGAATATTTATAATCCAAACACAAGGGTTTCCACATTTGCAAAAGAAATATTTTAAAACTTAAATCACATATTTATACTGGGAGACTCCAGTACCCACAATCACCAGTGAACAAGTCATCCAGAAAAAAAAAATAGTTGGAGTAACAATCGAGGTAACAGATATTATGAATCAAATGAACTTAACTCAGCACCTCCGGCATCATTTTCCCAAATTCATCACATACTCCAGTCACAAGTATTATCAAGTATTAACAAATATAAGAAAATTGAAATGTTTCTCTGTATACTCTCAGACTATGACAGTAAACCTGGATTTCAGCAATAGAAGTAACAAAAAGCCTATAAACTCACAGACAATGAACAATTCCCTACTGAGAAACTACTGGGTAAAGACAGAAACTAAGAAAGAAATAAAAGATGTTCTACAATCTGATTAAAATTAATGTACAATGTACCAAAACATATAGGACACAATGAAAGTGATGTTAAGAGGAAAGTTCATAACACTAAGTGCCTTCGTAACAAAATTAGGGAGATCTATCTCATTCTAGAGGCTTACAAGCACATCTGAAAGTTCTAGAACAAAAAGAAGCAAATACACACAAGAGAATTAGATAACAGGAAATGAAACCAGGGCTGAAACCAATGAAATAGAAACAAAGAGAACAATACAATGAATAGCTGGGAATAAAAGTTGGTGGTTTTGGTTCTTTTTGTTTGTTTTTTGTTTTTTTTTCTTTCTTTTTTTTTTAGATATTTTCTTTATTTACACTTCAAACATTATACCCTTGCCTATTTTCCCATCTGAAAATCCCCTATCCTTTCCCCCTTCCCCCTGCTCCTCAACCCAACCACTCCTGCTTCCTGGCCCAGACATTTCCCTATACTGGGGAATAGAAACTTCACAGGACCTAGGGGCTCTCCTCTCATTGATGACCAGCTAGGCCATCCTCTGCTACATATGCAGCTAGAGCCAGGAGTCCCTCCCCGTGTTTTCTTTGATTGGTGGTTTAGTCTCAGAGAGCTCTGGGGATACTGGTTAGTTCATATTGTTGCCCCACCTAGGGGACTGCAAATCCCTTCAGCTCCTTGGATACTTTCTCTAGCTCCTTCATTGGGGATCTGTCCAATGGATAACTGTGAACTTCCACTTATGTATTTGTCAGGTACTAGCAGAGACTTTCAGGAGACAGCTATATCAGACTCCTGTCAGCAAGCTCTTGTTGGCATCTGCAATCTTGCCTGGGGTTGGTGGTTGTTTATGAGATGGATCCCCAAGTGGGGCAATCTCGGGATGGTCATCTATTCAGTCTCTGCTCCACATTTTGTCTATGTATCTCCTTCCATGGGTATTTTGTTCCCATTCTAAGAAGGAACCAAGTATCCACACTTTGGTCTTCCTTCTTCTTGAATTTCATGGGTTTTGTAAATTGTATTTTGGATATTCTAAGTTTCTGGCCTCGTATCCACATATCAGTGAGGGCATATCATATGAGTTCTTTTGTGATTGGGCTACCTCACTTAGGATGATATCCTCTAGATCCATCCATTTGCCTAAGAATTTCATAAATTCATTGTTTTTAATAGCTTAGTAATACTCCATTGTGTAAATGTCCATATTTCAGTAGACATTCCTCTGTTGGGGGACTTCTGGGTTCTTTCCAGCTTCTCCCAATTATAAATCTGCTATGAACATAGTAAAGCATGTGTCCTTATTACAAGTTGAAGCATCTTCTGGGTATATGCCCTGGAGTGGTATTGCTGGATCTTCCAGTAGAACTCTGTCCAATTTTCTGAAGAACTGCCAAACTGATTTCCAGAGTGGTTGTACCAGCTTGCAATTCCACCAGCAATAGAGGAGTGTTCCTCTTTCTCCACATCCTCTCCAGAATCTGCTGTCACCTGAGTTTTTGATCTTAGCCATTCTGACTAGTGTGGCATGGAATCTCAGGGTTGTTTTGATTGGTGAAGAGCCTCGAAGATATAGGCACAGGGGAAAAATTCCTGAACAGAACAGCAATTTCACTGATGATTAAGGATGTTGAACATGTTTTTAGGTGCTTCTCAGCCATTCTGCATTCCTCAGTTCAGACTTCTTTGTTTAGCTCTGTACTCCATTTTTAATAAGGTTATTTGGTTTTCTGGACTCCAACTCCTTGAGTTCTTTATATATATTGAATATTACCATCCCACTATAGGATTTAGGATTGGTAAAGAACTTTTCCCAATCTCTTGTTTGCCTTTTTGTCTTATTTTCAGTGCCCTTGGTCTTACTGAAGCTTTGCAATTTTATGAGGTTCCATTTTTCACTTCTTGATCTTACAGCAGAGGCAATTGCTGTTCTGTTCAGGGTTTTTTCCCCTATGCCCATATCTTAAAGGCTTTTCCTCCCACTTTCTCCTCTATAAGTTTCAGTGTTTGGTTTTATGTGGAGTTCCTTGTTTGTTTTGAGAAAAAAAGATAGAAAAAATCTCATTCAAACTACCAAAAAGACAAAGATAGAAAAATCATGCTATAATCCAAGGATCCAGAAATGCAAGGTAATAAGGAATACTTGGGGGGGGGTAAAGATATCATTGGTAAGGGGAAATAGAATAGATTTCGCAGATGAATTTGAATCTAGTTGGGAGAAGAAGGGATTGCACGGGTAGAGGGGCAAATATACTGGAATAAATTACTGAAATTGTGTACATTTCTAGAGTAAGGCACAAACCAACTGCAATGCAAACTCCATGTAATTTACCAGGGTAACCCCAGCAAATACTACAAGATAGGGGACACAGAATGTAAACTGTACTTCTTCTATAACAAATCAAAGGCTCAGATTCAGGGATTTGGACACCCACCAAGCCACAAAACCTTTTACCTAAAGTTTTTCCAGCCTGTAGAGTATTCTGATTCTGGACCTTAACAGAATTGTCACCAGTGAGAACTGAAAATCTTCATTCAACCACTTTTGAATGTAGATGCCGAGTCCAGTGACCAAATTAGAAGGAGCTCGATAATCCTGCAGGGGAGGTGGAGAAAGAATTATAGGAAACACAGGTCAGGTACAAGACCAGATGTGGATCTCTGACATATGTCCTCTTCATATATATATCCATAATATGTATATCATATATTGTATATAATATATATATACATATATACATATAAGTATGTACATATATATGTGTGTATGTGCATATATACATATGTATACATGTATATACATACATATGTACATATATACATATAAGTATGCACATATATACATATATATGTATGTATGTGCATATATATATATATATATATATATATATATATATATATATATATATATATATATGTATATATATATATATATATATATATATATATATATATATATTTCCATAATGAGTAGCTTGGTCTTCTTGTGTGATTCCTAACAGTGTGAGAGGGGGCTGCCTCTCTTCCCAGCTTGTGGAACTCTATTCCTCCTACTAGGTTGTCTTATCCAGCCTTGATATGATTGTATATGCCTGGTCTCATTGTAGGTTCTATGGTTTGTTTGAGAGACATCCCTGGGAGAGACCTGCTCTTGTCTGAGTTGAAGCAGAATGAGAAGTACATATTACAGTGAAATGTCTCCAACATGGTGTTAAGAAGAGGACTACCATCTGATACTGTCTTCTGGGTTTCGCACATACACAAATACTGTGCCACATTTTCATCCACATTCATACACAAAATATTCCCATACACAGATCACATACAAATATCCATATTCACATGAATGTTAAAAAAGAAAGAGAAGCAACAAATCAATTCATACCTAAAGTAACTCACAATATTATCTAATTATTCAAGTCACAACTCATGAAAGCCTTAGATATCTGATATGCAACACTGATAAAATCATACTTAAAGAATGCTTTATCAGTTTTAAAATTAGTCCATTTTTCAAACCAAATATTACAATATTCAGAATTTTAAATGATAAAATATTAACTCTCAATGATATTATAAAATATAAGGATAATCAAAATCATATAAATATTAACATTTTAAATTAGGCCAAAAGAAGGCCACATGAAAGAAGATATGAAAGGAGAGCATGTAATCATAGCAATAGATATGTCTCATAAAGTTCTATGTGTTAATTTCATATAAGGATTAAGCACATAAAAAAGACATAACAAAAGAGAATTCATCAAATATCAATAGTACAGATAGTTTTATGTGGTAAAATGCTAAAAAAGCATTTCTATTGAAATAGTGAATTACTCAAATTAACTATTAATATTTGAAAATTAATCAAAGTGAAAAATGAAGATATTGAAATTCTTTATTTAATGATTATAAACAGATGAATAAAATATTTCAGTTTTGCATAAGAGACAGTATTCAGCTTACAAAGAGTATTGAAATGGAAAGTTTTTATAGTGGCTAGTTTAGATGAATTCCCGCTGTACCATTCTATTTTACTGTACTACAACTAGTCAGAGATATGTTTAAATCAGAATTGTAGCCTTACATTTTATTAAAACCCACTTTTTTTGGGGGGGTTTTTTTGTATTTTATTTTATTAGATATTTTCTTTTTTTTTT
>NC_034613.1:105323550-105342608 GCF_900095145.1 Mus pahari | reverse complement strand
TTGAGGAATTTTTTCCCTGTGCCCATATCTTCGAGGTTTTTCCCCACTTTCTCCTCTATCAATTTCAGTGTCTCTGGTTTTATGTGGAGGTCTTTGTCTTCAATCTCCTAATAAATATAAAATTTAATTTGAATATGGAAATATATAAATTTAAAGATTACCTAGAAAAATATTCAAAACCAGAATGAGATGAATACTTCTTTTGTTATTTTATTAATCACTGCTTTCCTTTATATCTCAAATAATATTGAACTTTCCAGTTACCTCTCCACAAACTCCCCTTCCTGCATCTTCCTTCTTCCCCTTCCAATTTGCCTCTATGAGGGTGCTCCCTCACCCACCCACCCTCTTCTGCCCCACTACTTCAGCTTCCCCCTACTATGGGGCATCAAACATCCCCGGGTCCAAGGGCCTCCTCTGCCATCGATGTCAGACAAGGCCATTCCCTGCTACATATGTATCTGAAGTCATGGATCCTTCTCTGTACACTCCTTGGTTGGTGGTCTAGTCCCTGGGAGCACTGGCTAGTCCAGCCAGCAGACATTGTTCTTCCTATGCGGTTGCAATCCCTCTCTGTTGCTCTAGTCCTTCCACCAGCACCCACACTGGGATTCCTGAGCTTAGTCTGATGATTGACTTCAAGCATCTACAGCTGCATTTGTGAGTTGCTATCTACACTCCTATGGTCGCTTAATCTTTGACAATGAAGTTAAAAGCATCCAGTGGGGGGGGGACAAAAAAATAAAACAGCATTTTCAACAAATGGTGTTGGTTCAACTAGTAGTCAGCATTAAAAGAGTGCAAATTGATACATTCTTATCTCCTTGAACAAAGCTCAAGTTCAAGTGGTTCAAGAACATCCACATAAAACCATATTTAATGGAAGAGAAAGTGAGGAAGTACCTCAAAACATGGGCACAGGGGAAAACTTCCTGAACAGAACATCAAATGGCTTATGTTCTAAGAGCAACCTCTGTATTTGTCAGGCACTGGCAGAGCCTCTCAGGAGACAGCTATATCAGACTCCTGTCAGCAAACACTTGTTGGCATCCACAATAGTGCCTGGGCTTGGTAACTCTCTATATGGGCACTGTGGGAAATTTCCTGAACAGAACACCAATAGTTTATGCTCTAAGATCAAAAATTGAGAAATGGGACCTCATAAAATTGAAAAGCTTCTGTAAGGCAAAGGACACTTTCAATAGGATAAAATGGCAACCCATAGATTGCGAGAACATCTTTACCAACCCCACATCTGACAGAATGCTAGTATCCAAAATATACAAAGAACTCAAGCAGTTAGACACCAGATAACCAAATAACCCTACTTAAAAAAAAATGGGATCCAGAGATAAACAGAGAATTCTCAAGTGAGGATTCTTGAATGGCTGAGAAGCACTTAAATGTTCAACATGCTTAGTCATCAGGGAAATGCAAACCAAAATGACCCTGAGATTCCACCTCACAGCAATCAGAATGGCTAAGATTAAAAAATGGAGGTGAATATTTCAAATAATAATAGGATATCTAGGATATACTAAAGAAGACATGAACATCTGGATAATAATCTATTCTGGTTAAAAGAAAATAATTTAATACATAACATTTATTGGTATATTGAAATTTCTGCATCTATTAAGCTTCTCAATTATGCTCTGTTTTCTTCTCAAAACACTTATGTTCTACTAACCCTCCTTCCTTAAGGTCTTTTTACTCCTTCCCAATCTATCATCCTTTTTGCTCCATATATCAGATATATTGGTCACAAGGCATGAAGAAATCATGGAAGGGTAGTCATTTTTTGGCATTTGCTGGCTTTACAGCTGGATTGGACTATTGATTATTTTTCCCCCTGAAACTCGCATGAAACCTTAAAAAATTATAAGAGCATGCCCTCATGGAGATAGCTTCCAGTCCTTACCAGCTCAATTCTTGTATGTCCTGGGTCTCAATTGCATGGTGTCTTCAGCAAAGGGGTTTTACCTTCAAGATGTGGGAGGAAACCAAAGAAATTAGAAATGGCCTATATTTCTTTGGACATATCTTAGACCTCAAAATCTAATAGTTGAAGACAATTTCCTCCTTACAGACCCAAATGTATTTGTAACTTAGCTAAAATGGTTTTCTCATAATAAATATAATTTTAATTGACTCACTATCTTGTGTATGACATTCTGAAGAGCATCATGCCTATACTACTCCACTTCAGGTTTTACATGAACTCTCATACCATGTGGAATGAGAGAGATATGGTATCCTTCATAAGAGGACAAACTCTCATATTCTCCCAGATTTCTGGCTCTATAGAAACCATATTTCAATGATAAAATGTGGAAGACAGATGTATTTTGAGTTATGAAATAAGATATGCATCTAGTTATTTTTCTAGTTCTAATTCTGTCTGAAATTTGTTTGTTTTGATGGTAGATACTTAAATAAAATATATTCAATACTGAAGGCATTAAATTTAATATAAAACTTCACAGGTTGTAAACGAAATGCCTAGTATAATTGTATAGAAAAATTAACTGAAATATGTTGACCTTGGATCAGATGATATTTTGTGCATGGTCTTTTTTATTTGTAATTGTTCAATAATAAAGCTTACAAAATTAAATTAATGTGTCTAGTTCTACATAAAGTACAATTATTGCTCAATTCTATTCTTTATTACCCATCAGGGTAGTAGATGATGCAATGCAGAAGATTGGGAAATTTAATATTTTGTTGGATGATCCATGACTAATAAGAAATGAGAAATGTGACAGTTTGGGACTAGGTTTTACAGATGCAAATGGTCCATGGGTTTTGTTATGATTATCCTTTACTTAATAGGTAATATCTACTTATAAGTGAGTATATACCACTTTTGATTATCTGGGCCAAAGTTACCTCATTCAGAATATTTTTTTTCTAGTTCCATCTATTTGCCTGGAAATTACATGATGTCATTGTTATAACAGCTGAGTCATGTTCCATTGTATAAAATGGGCATCTAGATTGTTTCCAGTTTCTGGCTATTATTAATAAAGCTGATGTCAACATAATTGAGCAAGTTCTCTTGTGGTGGTGGAAACATCCTTTGGAATAGAGCATACCCAGGAATGCTATATCTGGGTCTTGAGGTACAACTAATCCCAAATTTCTGAGAAACCACAAAATTGACTTTCAAACTGGATGAACAAGTTTGCACTCCCACCAGCAATGTAAAAGTTTCCCTTGTTCCATTCTCCCCAGTATGAGCTGTCACATGTGTTTTTGATCTTAGCTCTTCTGACAGGTATAAGATGGAATTCTAAAGCCATTTTGATTTGCATTTTCCTAGTGGCTACAGATGTTGAAAATTTGTTTCTCAATTGTATGAGTATCCCCTGTTGAGAATTCAATGTTTATATATATACCCCATTTTCAACTGGATCATTTGATTTGTTTATATCTAGTTTCTTGAGTTCTTTACATATTTTGGTTATTAGCCCTCTATCTGATGTTAAGTTTGCAAAATTTACTTTTTAACCTATACGCTACTGTTTTGCCCTACTGATGGTGTTCTTTGCCTTACAGGCATTTCTCTTTCATGAAGTCCCACTTACTATTTGTTGATCTTAGTGCCTGTGATATTGGTGTTCTGTTTAGTTGTCTTGTGCCAATTCATTCCCTTCTATCAGGCTCATTATATCTGGTTTTATGTTGAGGTCTTTAATCTGCTTGGACTAGAGTTTTTCATTGCCCTTTTCATCTCAACTCTTACATCTCAACTATGGAAATTTTATCTCTGGAGCTATTATCTCAAATACATAGACTAAACTTTTATTAGATACCTAACTAGAGGTAACTACAAGGTCAGGTCTGCAGTTATATATGTGAGAGTCATAAGTGATATATAAATCTGTAAGAGTGATCAAACGACCTAAGGAACAAAAACATATAAAGAAGTGAAGAGGTTGAGTATAAACAAAGTTGTGAATGAAACATAATTCATGTATGATATTTTTATATTTTAAACTTTATTAAAAATATGAGAGTTATTTTTACAAATTGATAAATATTTCAATTAAGCTGTATTAGTTTTTCAGTTCATAAACTATAGCAAAGATTTATTTTATTGTACCTGGGAGAAAAAATAGGCAGATAAATGAAATCAGGGAAAGAAACCATTATCTCCAATGTAACAGTTTGTTACAGTGATTTGAGTCTAAGAATTCCAAACATAAAATTAAAATAGGAAATACAGTCTATCAATAACTTCATGGCAATATTGTTTGCTCTCCCCATGAAGAATCTAACAATACCATATTCTGCTTTGTCTAATGGACCATGCCATCTGAGGTAGATGAAAGCAAAGAGATAGCAGAGTTAAATTTTTCGCCTTGAGTTCCAAATCAATAGATTTATTTCATAGTAATGCAAAGAAACTTGAAAGGCAAGAATTTTCTTTAATTAGGACTATTCATGTTACAATTCAGAAAGTTAAGCCTTGAAGTCAGCTATTTATAACTCTAATATCATACTACAAAAAGAAAAAATCATAGAAGAAATACTGTGTTATGTAATCTGAACAACTGGATCTGAATTGATAAAATTAAAACTTAACTCTGAGAAAATTACTGTTTTTTTTTCTATTTGTAAATTTTTTCTTTTTATATATTCATCACTCACACCATTCATCCTGACAGCAGCCTCCCTTTCTTCTCTACCTCTCATCACACATTCACTCCCACATCAATCCATTGCTGCACCTTTCCCTTCATAAAAGTGCAGGCCTCCCAGGGATATCAGTCAAACAATACATAACAATATTCAGTAAGACTATAAAGAAACTCTCATATCTAGGCAGGACAAAGCAACCCAATAGGAAAAAAATAAGGTGCTAAGAGCAAACAAAATAAACTGCAATACCCCTTTATAAAGGGTAATTTGAAGCTTAAGAAATTTTTTTTTATTTTTTTCTATTGGTATCTATCTATCTATCTATCTATCTATCTATCTATCTATCTATTTATCTATTTATTTATTTATTTAAACTCCAGATTTTATTTCCCTACTGGTCCACCCTCTTACTGTCCCACATCCCATACCTTCTCACTGTCCCGCTGTCTCTACAAGCATGACCCTACCACTCACCCCTGACTCTAACAGGCCTCTACACTTCAAAGAGCCTCCAGTCTCTTAACGGTAAGGTGTATCTTCTCTTTCTAAACCCAGACTCAGCAGTCCTCTGCTTTATATCTCTTGGGTGTCTCATATCAGCTGGTGTATGCTGCTTGGATGGTGGTCCAGTGTCTGAGAGATCTTGGAGGGTCCAGATAAATTGATATTGCTGGATCTCCTAAAGGGTTGCCCTTCTCCTCAGTTTCTTCCAGCTTTTCCCTAATTCAACTACAGGGGTCAGCAGCTTCTGTCCATTGGTTGGGTTCAAATATCTATATCTGACTCTTTCAGCTACTTGTTAGGCCTTTTGGAAGATTAAGAAAACTTTAATGAGATTAAAGACAAAGAATATTTTCTTTTACATTTAAAATATTAAAATTTTGGCATGTAAAATTAAATGTTGATGTTTAGACTCTTTATGTTTATAAAAGTAACACAGAAATATGTTATAGAGGAAGCACAATAGATATTTTGGAAAATATCATTTAATTTGATGATTGTGATGATGTACATTTTATCTACTTCATAACTTCATTTTGATTGTAGTTTGGCTCCTTTGAGACACAATTGATTGTGTCATCCAAATGACTATTTGTTTCCAGATGTGTCCAGGGAAACAGACAATGAGTTAGTATCCTAATGCTTTCCTTACAAACTGAAAAGTATTATTACACATAAACTATAGTGGAGTGAGACCAAAGGATATGAAATGTATGGGGTCACCATAAAGATATTGGTTTTATTTTTCTCTTGGTGTAACAAACACCATAAACCAAAACAACTTAGAGGTGTAACACGTGTTTGTGTGCTTTGTGGTGTTTTTATTCACTAAATTTTATTCTCTTCTTTTTCTCTTCTGTGTATCATTTCTGCTGAATTTTAAAATTTAGTGTGATTTTATACTGGGGTTATTATTCTTCCACATAAAATGAAGAAAACACCAAACTACTGTTTCTGTTTGTTTTGTTCATTTTATCTTGTACAGAAGTCTATACTAGACTTATACAATATTGAAAGTATCATTCTCTATTTGTTTTTATTCAAAAAAATTGGTCACAACTAATATTATACCTTTACTTCTTATAACATCATTATCTTTCCTGAAAGTGAGTTGTACATGTTTGTTATCTTTTTCAGAAGTGTCTTGGCTAATCTTTGAGTTTAATTTTTCCCTAAAATTTTACAACCAGCTTTTAACCTACATAAAAAGCCATTTAATCTCTGATACAGTTGCATTAAATCTATGAATTAATTTGGCAGAAAACTGTCACCATCATGATATTGTATCCTACTCAGAACAGGAATACTTTTCTCTTTTTAGTTAATCTTTAATAGATCAATAATGTTTTATTGTTTCCCATATAGAACTGTAAAAAATAACATATGTGGTAAAATATTCAGCTGCCTATAAATTCAAAGTTCCTTTTTATCAAGTATTTTGTATACTCACAGTACTCTTATTTCAAAATGTAAAGCAGACTGTAGGACAAGGTAATTAGCTGTATTATTTTTTATTCTAAAGCTGGGTATTTCTCACAATCATCTCTGATTTTTTTCCCTAGAGCATGACAAGAATGAAGAAGGTTAAAACTCTATTATCCTCATTAACTTGTTCAGGTCAGACACTCCTCTAGGAAGCTGTTTATTTATTTAGTTTTTTTTAAAACACCATCTGAGTGCTTCATAATTTTGATTATGATTATCCAAAAATTCAAGTGAAGTACAGATGGCCTAACAGCAGAAACCTGTTCATCAACCTAAATTACAGTAATGTTTTGAATCCCATGACCTCTATACCACACTAGCCCCCACCTAAAGTGTCTGCCTATGATTTTCACTTAGTTTATCATTGTGTTGCTGTTACAAATAGTTTGTAAGTAAAGGACAAAAGTTTATTTTTACAGTATGGCTTACAGTCATATTTAGGAGCTAGAGAATGGCAGAATTTCATTTCTTTATATTTCTTTTCATACCATTAAAGATAATTGCATTTTTTAAATTGTAAGACACATTAATGGCAGAGAACTTTTAATTTCCATGTGATTGAGTCATAGATTTTATGCTTAAAACTCTGAGAGTTCGTTTTGTTTCCTTCTAATATTTACTTCTAATGTCCTCTTTACAACTCCTGCTACATCCTTCAGAGGCCTACTGCCTCCTTACCAAGTGGTAAAATAATGTAAATGTCAGAGGCAATGTAAGGTATAAAAATAATGGCATATTTTAAGAACGAATGGAATACATAAAATAAAATAAATAAAAATAAAAATTTAAATATATTTAAATACTGTTTGTTAGACAGATACAGAAATAAAATTGACAACATTGTTTGAACTTTGAATGAAGTAATTCCTTCAATAATTTCATTGATACATTGGACAATCAACAACTCAGTTTAATTTACCATATTAAATATGTATTTAGCATTGCTTGTATACAAAATACTGAACTATCATTTATAGAAAGGGAATAAAATTAAATTTTCTTACATAGTTGAAAATGAAAAAATACTTCCTAGTATCAGGAGAGTGCAAGAATGGTTAAGTCTTTTCTGACAGTAATATAATGAAGCTTAGAACTCATTTATTTATACATTCTTTTTATTTATTTACATTTCAAATGTTGTCCCCTTTCTCAGTTTCTCCCACTCCTGGAACCCCCATCCCACTCCCCCTTGCCCTGCTTGTATGAGGGTGTTCCTCCACCCAACCACACACTCCTGCCTACCTGCCCTCAATTTCCCTACACTGGAGCATCTTTTAAGCCTTCATTGGACCAAGGACCTCTCCTCCTAATGATGACTGACACGGTTATCCTCTGCTACATATCCAGCTGGAGCAATGTATCCTCCTTTGTTGGTGGCTTAGTCCATGGGAGCTCTGGGGTATCTGGTTGGTTGATATTTTTGTTCTTTCTATGGGGTTGCAAACCTCTCCGGCTCCTTCAGTCCTTTCTCTAACTTCTCTATTGGGTATCCCTGGCTCAGGCCAATGGGTGGCTGTGAGCATCCACCTCTGTATTTGTAAGGCTCTGGCAGCACCTCTCAGGATACAGCTATATCAGGCTCCTTTCAGCAAGCATTTCATGGCATCCACATTATTGCCAAGGTTTGGTGACTATATATGGGATGAATTCCCGGTGAGACAGTCTCTGGAAGGCCTTTCCTTCAGTCTCTGCTCTACACCTTGTCTCAGAAGCACCACACTTTGCTCTTCCTTCTTCTTGAGCTTCATGTGCTCTGTGAATTATATTTTGGGTATTCGGAACTTTAGAGTTAATATCAACTTATAAATGAGTGCGTAGCATGTGTGTTCTTTTGTGATTAGGTTACCTCACTCAGGATGATATTTTCTAGTTCAATCCATTTGTCTGCGAGTTTCATGAATTCATTGTTTTTAATAGCTGAGTAGTACTCCGTTGTGTAAATGTACCACATTTTCTGTACCCGTTCTTCTCTTGAAAGACATCTGGGTCTTTTCCAGCTTCTGGCTATTATCTGTAAGGCTGCTATGAAGCTAGTAGCACATGTGTCCTTGTTATATGTTGGAGAATCATTCAGGTATATGCCCAGGAGTGGTATAGCTGAGTTCTCAGGTAATAATATATCCAATTTTCTGAGTAACTGACAGACTGATTTCCAGAGTTGTTGTACCAGCTTGCAATCTCAAATTCACACAGCATCTGCTGTCACTTGAGTTTTTGATCTTAACCATTCTGACTGGTGTGAGGTGGAATCTCAGGGTTGCTTTGATTTGCATTTACCTGATGATTAAGGATATTGATCATTTCTTTGGGTGCTTCTAGTCCTTTAGATAATCCTTAATTGAAAATTCTTTGTTCAGCTCTGTACCCCATTTTTAATAGGGTTATTTGATTCTCTGAATTTAATTCCTTGAGCTCTTTGTATATATTAGATATTAGCCCTCTATTAGATGTAGGATTGTTAAAGATCTTTTCCCAATCTGTTGGTTTCTGTCTTGTCCTATTGAGAGTGTCCCTTGTCTTACAGATACTTTACAATTTTATGTAGTCCCATTTTTTTGGACAAGCTGGAGTAGCCTTTCTAATATCAAATAAACTCTACCTTATACTAAAACTTATTAAAAAAAACAGAAATAGAAGGAGATTTTATACTCATCAAAGGAAAAATCTAACAAGATGAACTCTCAATTCTGAACATCTATGCTCCAAATGCAAGGGGACCACATTTATAAAAGAAACTTTACTAAATCTCAAAGAAAACATCACACCCCACACAATAATAGTGGGAGATTTCAAAACACTACTCTCACCATTGGGGAGGTCATTAAAACCGAAACTAAACAGAGACACATTAAAACTAAGAGAGTTTATGAACCAAATAGTTTTAACAGATATCTACACAACATTTCACCCTAAATTAAATGAATACACATTTTTCTCAGCCCCTCATGGTATTTTCTCAAAAATTGACCATATAATTGTTCACAAAACAACCCACAACAGATATAAGAAGATTGAAATAATCTTATCCATCCTTTCAGATCACCACGGACTAAGGCTGGTCTTAAATATAAAAGAAAAACAATGTAAAGCACACATACACATAGAAGCTGAACAAATCTCTACTCCATGATAACTTGGGCAAGGAAAAGATGAAGAAAAAAAATTAAAGACTTTTTAGAATCTAATGAAAATGAAGGCACAACATGCCAAAACTTATGAGAAACAATGCTAAGAGGAAAACTCTAAGTTCCTAAAAAAGAAGCTTGAGAGAGCTTACACTAGCATGTTGAAAGTACATCCAAAAGATCTAGAGCTAAAAGAAGCACATAAACCCAAGAGTAGTAGACAGAAGGAAATATTCAACTCAGGGATGAACTCAAAAACATAAAAAATTATATAAACAATCAAATAAGCTAGGAGCTGGCTCTTTGATAAAATCAATAAGATAGAAAAACCCTTAACCAGACTAACCAGAGGGTACAGAGACACTATAAAAATTAATAAAATAAGAAACAAAAATAGAGACATAACAACAGAAACCTGTGGAAAATCAAAAAAAAATCATCAGATCCTACTGCAAAAGCTTATACTAAACAAAATTGGAAAATATGAATGAAATGGACCATCTTCTAGATAGATACCAGGTGCCATATCAGAAAAACCAACTAAACAGTCCCATAACCTGTAAAGAAATAGAAGCAGTCATTAATGGTTTCCAAACCAAAAAACAAAAACAAAAAAAAGCCAGGACCAGATTTGTTTACTGGAGAATTCTATCAGACCTTCTAAGAAGACCTAATACCAATACTCTTTAAACTATTCCATAAAATAGAAACAGAAGAAACATTACACAATCCATTCTATGAAGCCACAATTATGCTAATACGTAAACAGCACAAATACCTAACAAAGAAAGAGAATGTCAGACTTACTTCCCTTATTAATATTGATACAAAAATTATCAATAAAATTCTTGCCAACCTAATCCAAGTAGACATCAAAATGATCATTTACCATAACCAAGTATGCTTTATCCCGTGGATACAGAGTTGGTTCAATAAATGGAAATCCATCAGCTTAGTCCACTACATTAAGAAGGTTGAAGGAAAAAAAATACATGATCATTTCATTATGTACTGAAAAAGTGTTTGACAAAATTCAGCATCCTTTCATGTCAAAAGCCTTGGAATTACCCAGAATTCAGGTCCATACCTAAACATAGTAGTATTCAGCAAACCAGTAGCCAACATCAAACTAAAGGTAGAGAAACTTTAAACAATCCCACTAAAATCAGAGACTAGATAAAGTTACCCTCTCTCTCCCTATCTATTCAATATAGTTCTTGAAGTCCTAGCTATAGCAATTAGATAACAAAAGGAGGTCAAGTGGATATAAATTGGAAAGGAAGGTCAAATGGATACAAATTGGAAAAGAAGAATTCAAAATATCACTATTTGCAGATCATATGATCTTATACTTAAGTGACCCCAAAATTCCACCAGAAAACTTCTAAATCTAATAAAGAACTTCAGAAAAGTGGCTGGATATAAAATTAACTCAAAGAAATCAGTAGCCCCCTCTACTCAAAGGATAATCGGGCTCAGAAAGAGATTAGGGAAATGACACCATTCGTAATAGTCACAAGTATTTTTAAATACCTTGGTGTGACTCTAATCAAGCAACTGAAAGAACTGTATGACAAGAATTTCAAGTTTCTGAAGAAAGAAATCGAAGAAGATTTCAGAAGATGGAAAAATCTCCCATGCTAATGGATTGGCAGAATTAATATAATAAAAATGGCCATCTTGTGGAGAGCAATCTACAGATTCAATGAAGTTCCTGTCAAAGTTCCAAATCAATTCTTCATAGAGTTAGAAAGAGCAACTTGCAAATTTATTTTGAATAACAAAAATCCAGGATATAAAAAACTATTCTCAACTATAAAAGAACTTCTGGGGGGAATCACCATCCCTGACCTCAAGATGTATTACAGAGAATTAGTTATAAAACAAACAAGCAAACAAAAACCTATATGGTATTGTTACTGAGAGAGCCAGGAATACAATTGAAGATCCAGAAATGAACCCACACACCTATGGTCACTTGATCTTTGATAAAGGAGCTAAAACCATCCAGTGGAAAAAACACAGCATTTTTAAAAAATGGTGCTGAATCAACTGATTGTCACCATGTAGAAAAATGCAAATCAACTTGTTCTTATCTCCTTGTACAAAGCTCAAGTCCAAGTGGATCAAGGACCTCCACATAGAACCAGATACAGTAGAACTTACAGAGGAGAAAGTGGGGAAGAAAATTGAATACATGGGTACAGGAGAAAATTTCATGATCAGAATACCAATGGCTTATGTTCTAAGATCAAGAATCGCCAAATGGGACCAGAATTCATTTTATTTTGGCACATTCCAAGTGTCATCGCTTCTCTGTAATTTTTTTTTTTAGAAAGTTGGAGTAATAAGTATCTGTTTTCTTATAACAACTCATTTTTTACTTTATTCTTATTATAGGAGATGGGCATTGCCTACCATTGAGTCATTTAAAATTCTGCAGTTGAGTTCCTTAATCTATTTTTGAATATCCTTTAATGAGGAACACTCATTTCCTAATGTAATACATGCAGTGTTAGTTCTTCCCTCTAACCTGACAAATAATCTCTGTGATAACTTGATTTTCCTTGCTTTATCCACTTTGTTCCTTGTAACTTTGTTTTCTCAGGATTATAGAGATAAAATAGGTTCTATTGCTACATACTACAAATTATAGTGGGGAGTACTAATATAGTGAACAGTTTTTCATATCCTCATGTGGCTGAGCTGCTTATATCTAACTGTGGTAAGGAGACAGAAAAATGATAGAGAAAAATACCAAAGTTTGTTTAGTTAGACTCTCCAATAGAGAAACTCTAATATTCTGCAAGCTTAACTTGTTTGTTATACAGAGTTGAGGAGAGAGGTGATGTTACTAAATACAATTGGGAAAGGAGGTAGATATTACTTAAAGATAAATAAGGATTTGTTGTTTATGTTATGGAACTAGGTCAAAGAGACAGTTTTAGCTAACATCAGTAGAAACTTTCTCTCTAGAGCAGTCTTCACTCTGTGTAATTATCAGGGGAAAGAAAGTTATTGTGGACATTTTCTGTACATATTGTCAAGATCTATCCATGGGCAGAAAGAAAGGTATTACAGTTTCTGAGAATCACCACTGGGTGAAGGTTTTGCCATTTTACTCTATGATCATGTCAAAAAATACATATTCAACTCAAAAATTCACTTACTCATGAATACCTTTTCTTTCCATGCACTATTCATTTTCAGGAGTAGCAAAAACAGTCCCTGAAATTAAAATGACTCTTAAAATAGTAGAGATATCAGCCTTTGGCATTGTTTTTCTCTCAGAGTTTAAAGGTAATACCTAGACACTTAGGACATAGGACTCAGATTATTTGATTGGGATCTTCTTTAAAGGCTCTTTCCTATGGTCTAGCATCTGTGGTACTAGAAAATAGTATTCAAGATGCTAATGAAGGAAAGAATTCCACACTAAATCATAAAACCTCTTGTTTGAGCAACATTTCTGTTGCTATGACAAAACATGACCTAGGGTAAACAAAAGGAAGCCTTTTCAATTTGGAACTCATGGTTGCAGAGTGTTCTAGTCCATGGCCATTTTTACAGAAGAATGGGATGACAGGTACGCAGGCATGCATGTGTGGTACTGAGTTAGTGTCTAACATTTTATAACCTTTTCCAAAATTAGAAAGCATAAAAAGATACCTGAGAAAGACATGGGCTTTTGAAACATCAAAGCCAATCCCCAGTGACACACCTCCATTACCAAAGTCACATATTTTAATCCTTCTCAACTAGAGACCAAAAATTCAAATATATGAACTTATGGTGATCCTTACCATTTATAATTCCCCAGTTCCCATAGGTTTATAGTTATATCATAATGCAAAATTCATTTAGTCCAACTTTAAAAGTCTCCACAGTTCTTCATAGTTTCAAATGTTTAAAAGTCTAAACAGTTCTTATGGTATTTAAAGCAGTTGCTTTATTGAAACACCCTTTAATAAAAAATGTCAAATTACATACTTGTAACATACAATATCACAGAATGTATATTGCCCCTCCAAAAAGGAAGAAAGGGTACATAGTTAAGAATTTTTGGACCAAAGTAGAATGGAAATCTGCTTTGGTCCAAATCTAAGAACTCCATTTGGCAAACTCCAAATCTATGAACTCCATTTCTAATGTCAAAGAACTTAAATGTTTCTACCACCACAGTTTTGCAAATTCCAACACATTTCTCTCTTGGATTAGTTACAACTTGAGTCTCCCGCTTTCCTTGGCAGTTATCTGTGGCTCTAGCTGTTCTGACATCCTGGGGTCTCCAGTGTAATTCAACCTTCACTGTGATAGTTTAATAAAAGGACCTCTTAGGGTCTCATACCAGGTCTCCTATTCCACAGAACTGACCTCAGCAGCTTTCCTTATTAGTCTCTGGAAAAATATTCTTTAGCTTCTTTACTCTCATGATTCAAAAGCCAGAATGGCATAGCCAATATACTAAGTTCAGGTGCCTACTTGAGAAGGAATCTACTATACTTCTTGTAAAACATTTACATAAGCTTCCCATTTTACTTACTTTTTTCTTTAACAAACAAACAACCCTTTTTTATAGATTCTTTGTGAGTTTCATACCATGTACCCCAATCTCACTCATCTTTAAGTCCTTCCATATCTGCCTTCTACCCTTGTCACCAACCTAACCTCAACAGAGAAAAAAAAAGAAGGTAAAAAGGAAAGAGAAAACAAAAACAAACATCCTGTTGTGGAAGCTGCAATGAGTCATGGTGTGTCACAGTACACCATTTTTTCCCAAATAGCTTTGCTGGTAAATGTTCATTGCAGGGAGTCATTGGTCTGGCTTATGGATCCTCAGCAGGACTCCTTTTAGATATACTGGTTTTATCCTGTTTTCTGCCAATTCTGCAGCTTTTGTTTTATAGGATAGTCCCCTTCATGTCCTACAGCAGTTCCTAGATGTTGTAGTGAAGGAACTCAAAGCCCTGGATCTAGGCCTGGGTGGTAGCTGAGTTGCTCAGCCTGCCAGCTCTCCCTTGGGTGAATAAAATTCATGCCATTTCCTCTCCTCCCCCATGTTGTAAAATTAGCTGCATGGGGCCTTCTCCTGAGAGTGCTACTACTTCCATTGGACTTTGTATCTGTCTTCTCCTTACTCTTACAGCAGAAGCCTTGGCTCTATCATTCAATTTCCCAGAGCTCTTTTGTATTTCAAACTGTATATTTTGTGCATTTTTGACCTGCTTGTTCTTTTTATAGGAGATCTGCAAAAGAATGATTACTAATAACATCTTAACAGAGCCAATAATAAGTTGTCTTGAGAAATCTATTCTACAAATGAAATTAGATAAAACCTTTCCAATTCAGCATTAGGAAAAAATTTTAAGACCTCAGCAAAAGGAAGACACACTTGCTAAAATGTCAAAATGTTTCTAGCACACTTGCTAATATTTCTCTCAGAAAAATCTTGAGCTAGACCTCCATATTTTGTATTTCTTTTTGCACTATTCTCTTCCAATCTCTTACTAGGATCACCTAAGTGCAGCATTCAAATACTTTCCACTGTACTCAATAAGAAGAAAGGAAGAAAGAAAGAAAGAAAGAAAGAAAGAAAGAAAGAAAGAAAGAAAGAAAGAAAGAAAGAAAGAAAGAAAGAAAGAAAGGAGGAAAGTAAGAAGGAAGGAAAGAAGGAAGGAAGGAAAGAAAACAGAAGGAAGGAAAGGAAAAATGTTTTTATGATCATGCTGTTATAGCAATAGCCTACTTCCACATACAAACTTCTATATTAGTTAACATTTCTATTGCTATATCAAAACACCATTACCAAGGAAATTTATAAAAGAAGTTTGTTTTGTTTTCATGGTTGAAAAAGTTAGAGTCCATATCTTTCTTGATGAAGGGCACGTAATCAGGCAGGGAGTCACAGTGTTAGAACAAAGGCCAAAGGCCAACATTGTTATTTGCAAATAGTTGGCATGGAGAGCTTCTTGGGAATGACATAGGCTTTGAATTTTCTAAGTGACACCCTCAAGTCATACCTCCAAAACTATCTAAACACTTCCACCAACTCTGGATGAAATATTCAAATTTCTGAGTTCATGGAGTTATTTTCATTAAAACCACAGCACCTAACCACAATAATGAACAGTATGTCAAGATATTGGTAAAGTACAATAAGTGATACTCATATCTTAGAGGTAATCAATAGCTGACTAATTGGATTTAAGATAATATAGTGCCACAACTTTATTTGTTCAGTAATACTCCTAACTACATTATAAATGTAATCTTTATACCCACTGATAAAAATATTTATTACCCCCATCAAAGAAGCTTCTCTTAAAGCAAATCCTCACAAAAAAAACTACAACTGGAAATATCAGAGATCAACAGATGTTGGAGAAATCAGTTCAAATGGATAAATCTACATCACATGTCCTGAAATTTTGGCTCAAGGAACATGATGAAAGAGGGTTGTAAGATTCTGAATACTAAGATGTCTGCTGTGAAAGAGTATCTCATAATGTGATTGCTATTCTCAGTTATCAAAATGACTACTGTTGTAATTAGTTAAACTCCAACTATGTATGTCACCCTTGTGATGAAAATTTGCTTTATTTGAAGTCGGAAAATATATTTCTAATGTGGATCTTAAGGTAGGAAGATAGATCTTTAATACACATGTTTTTGAGCTGAGAAAACCAACTTAAAAAAAAAAAACTAAAAACAAAAAAAACATTTAACCTGGATGATGGCTTCTGCTTGAATGTTATATAAGAACATGGGAGAAGGAAGTATTTCTTCTTTGTTTGCTTGCTCTCACCTCAATGTCAAGTCTATTTCTTCACTGATTTTAGACACTACTTCTTTGTGATTCTAGAATATTACTGAAAACCAGCTGAGAGACCCAGCCATGTGGACTGAACAACTACTAAATTCATAGAATTTTCAACCATTATTAGATTAGTTGGACCAAGGCCTGTTAGTTACTCTTTTTTTCCTTTATTATATATTTTCTTTATTTACATTTCAAATGCTATCCAGAAAATTCCCTATAACCTCCCCCCGCCCTCTTCCCCTACACACCCACTCCAACTTCTTGGCCCTGACATTCACCTGTACTGCAGCATATAAAGTTTGTATAGCCTAGGGGCCTCTCTTCTCAATGATGGACAAATAGACCATCTTCTGCTACATATAAAGCTAGAGACATGAGCTCTAGGGGTACTGGTTAGTTCATATTGTTGTTTCATCTATAGTGTCCCGAGCTGTATCTCGCCTGCAAGAACACACTTGGACAACCGGATTCTTCTGTGGCTAGACTTTATTGCTACATCATGAGGAAGACCCCGAGCCCCAGAAATGGTGCAGCTTATATATGTCTTAGTGTAGCGTGTCTGCACCTGGTTGGCTGTTTGCTCATAATTTCAAAAGTACACCCCGGGATGGGTCGTGACTTGGCGCGAATTTACTCTTGCACTTGCGCACATTAATTATTTATAGTTATGAACAACAAAGGCCAACGCCATCCTGTAATGGCGATTTCTCACAGCTCTCTACATATAGGGTTGCAGACCCCTTCAGTAACATGGATTCTTTCTCTAGCTCCTCCATTGGGGACCTTGTGTCCCATCCTATAGATGACTATGAACATCCACTTCTGTATTTGCCAGGCACTGACATAGCCTAATATGAGACAGTTATATCAGGTTCGCTTCAGCAAAATCTAGCTGGCATATGCAATAGTGTATGCGTTTGGTGGCTGATGATGGGGAGGATCCCCAGATGGGGTAGTCTCCAGATAGTCCATCCTTTCTTCTTAGCTCCAAACATTGTCTCTGTAACTCCATTCATGGTTATTATTTTCCCTATTCTAAGGAGGAATGAATTATCCACACATTGGTCTTCCTTCTACTTGGTTTTCTTGTGTTTTACAAATTGTATCTTGGATATTCTATATTTCTGGGCTAATATCCACTTATCAGTGAGTGAATATCTAGTGACTTCTTTTGTGATTGGGTTACCTCACTAAGGATGATACCCTCCAGATACATCCATTTGCCTAAGAATTTCATAAATTCATTGATTTTAATAGCTGAGTAGTACTCCATTGTGTAAATGTACCACATTTTCTGTATCCATTCCTCTATTGAGGGACATCTGGATTCTTTCCAGCTTCTGGCTATTATAAATAGGGCTGCTATGAACATAGTAGAGCATGTGTCCTTATTACCAGTTGGAAGATCCTCTGGGTATATACCTAGAAGAGGTATTGCTGGATATTCCGGTAAAACTATGTCCAAATTTCTGAAGAAGCACCAGACTGACTGAATTCCAGAGTGGTTGTGCAAGCATGCACTCCCACCAGCAATGGAGGAGTGTTCCTCTTTCTCCACATCCTCGCCAGCATCTGCTGTCACCTTAATTTTTGTTTTTCTTTTTGTTTTTTGTTTTTCGAGACAGACCTTAATTTTTGATCTTAGCCATTCTGACTGGTGTGAGATGTAATCTCAAGGTTGTTTTGATTTGCATTTCCCTGATGATTAGGATGTTGATCACTTTTTCAGTTGTTTCTCAGCCATTCGGTATTCCTCAGTTGAAAACTCTTTGTTTAGCCCTGTACCCAATTTTTAATGGGGTTATTTGAATTTCTGGAGTCCAGATTCTTGAGCTCTTTTTATACATTGGAAATTAGTCTCCTATCAGATTTAGGATTGATAAAAATCCTTTCCCATTCTGTTGGTGACCTTTTTGTCATGTTGACAATGTCTTTTGCCTTAAAGAAGCTGTGCAATTTTATAAGGTTTCACTTGTCAATTCTTGATTTTACAAAACAAGTCATTGCTGTTTAGGAGTTTTTCCCTGTGCCCAAAACTTCTAAGCTTTCCTCCAATTTCTCCTCTGTAAATTTCACTTGAGCTTTGTCCAAGGAAATAAGAATGGTTCAATTTGAATTCTTCTACATGATAACCTCCAGTTGTGCTAGCACAATTTGTTGAAAATGCTGTCATTTTCCCACTGATTGGTTTTCGATTCTTTGTCAAAGATTAAGTGACCATAGATGTGTGGATTCATTTCTGGGTCTTCAAGTCTATTCCATTGATCTACCTGCCTGTCGCTGTACCAGTACCATGCAGTTTTTATCACAATTGCTCTGTAGTATAGCTTGAGGTCAAGCATGGTGATTCCATCAGAGGTTCTTTTATTGTTGAGAATGGTNTTTGCTATCCTAGGTTTTTTATTATTCCACATGAATTTGCAAATCGCCCTTTCTAACTCAGTGAAGAATTGAGTTGGAATTTTGATGGGGATTGCATT